>NW_013667934.1:126168-176188 GCF_000517525.1 Limulus polyphemus
TAATTTGAATTATAAGTATAATTTGGATGGAAATAACCTTAACAGTGCTATGAAAGAAAGGGAACTTGGTGTAGTGGTTGATCAGTCTCTCAAACCATCCAAGCAGTGTTCTATTGTTAGTAGTAGGGCAAATGGGATTTTAGATTGTATCTACAGAAATATTGAATACAAGTCTAAAGAGGTTATAATAGGACACTGGAGTATTGTGTTCAGTCTTGAGCTCCTAACTATAGAAAGGACATTGAATTGTTGGAAAGGGTTCAAAAGAGGGCTACTAGGATGGAGGAGAGGTTAAAATCTCTGAAATTGTTTTCTCTTGAAAAAAGAAGAATTAGAGAGGGGATTTGATTGAGGTGTTTAAAATTGTTAAGGGAATTAATTGTGTTGATGCATCATTTTTTTTTTTTTATATACTTAATGGTGAAAATGGTAGGACTAGGAGATGCATATACATTTTGGCAGGGTAGGAGCCATCTTCAGCTAAGACAGTTTTCTTTTTCTTACAAGGTGATTGGTCTTTGCCTTCAGATGTTGTGGAGGCAGTAAATTTAAGTGAGTTTAAGAGAAATCTTGATAACTATGTGAATGATAAGGGCTTGCTTTGAGATTTTATTTATTTTATCATATTTAATAGTTTAGTTTAGAGTATGGGACAGTCTAGATATACCAAAAGGTCCCTTGTTGTTCCTAAACATTATGTTATGTTTTAAAGGCTTAAAAGTGTGCATCAATAATAATGCTTCTTAATCCTCATATAAATAAACTTTACGTTAAGGTGCAAGAGGTTACAAAGGAACACAGGGTGATACAGGACTACCTGGCTATCCTGGAGTATGTGGAGATGATGGATTTCCTGGACGTAAAGGGGATAAAGGAATAAATGGAGATAGAGGCCAGAGTGGACTTCCTGGTCCATATGGTTTTGCTGGAATAAAAGGTACGTGATTCAATAAAGATGTATAATATAAAGGCATAATGTATATGGCTTATTTCATATAGGTATGATAATATGATTTTAAACCAATGGCTGTTAAGAGTTTTTGTATATATTTTTGTTTTAAAACCAAAAGAGCAGTTCATAACAATGCATTTATTTTTTTCTGTTTTTGGTTTTTGACTAATACTTCTTCCAACTAGGATATAAAGTTTTCAATATATTACATGAAATGCAAAAATGAAGTTTTCCAGTGGGTCAGCTGTAAGTTTATGAATCTTACAGTTCTGATTGTCTGGAGTTCATGTTCCTGCACTGAACAGAGCTTAGATATCCCATTTTGTATCTTTGCATAAAACAAAAGTAAAAAAATAAAGAAATCGCCAATTTTTTTAAATACCTCAATATCTTTACTCACAGCCCATCTATTTATACATTTAATTCATTTAAAATCAAAGTACGTTTACTGGTTATGAAATCACACAAGGACCGATGAAATCTAGTTTATATCTATATAATAATATTCATTTTCTTTATGAAATTAATGAGAATATTTTCATTGTTGATCATAATAGTATATGTTGATTCTGAAGCCAGTAAAGAATTTTCATTTAGAATAATTTTAATTGTTCTATTTTAATTTAACATACTGTACCAAATTAGCTGTTTATTTTTGTTTCAGGACGCAGTGGTTATCCTGGAAGACCAGGCCTGCCAGGACAACCAGGAATTCCAGGTAAATTGTAAATCATGATTTGATAAGGTGAAACCTTTCAGGTCGTGTATATTAAGTCATTATTTTTTGTTTCTTGACTAGTTATTTATGAGTAGCAGTGATATTGGAAGAAAGCTTTCATAAAACATGTAATGCGTAGTCTAATTGTATGCAGCTGTCACCTTTGTCAGTGCTTGAAAATTACAAGATTTTCATTCTGCCTTGTTTTATCAATTAGCACATCACAGGCTTGTTGCTTTCATAATTGGAAAAACAAAAATATGATATGTGTATGGTGGAGTTTGATGTACAATCTATTATTTTTAACATGCTTAATGTGTTTCCTCACCAATGCACATACTACTCTGTCAATTTGTATTTTTGCTAAAAAAATGATTTATTATCTTCAGTTGTGAGTATTAAAATGTTCAATTTCAGGTTAAAGAGAATTTCTGAAAATGAGATGTTAATTTTTTTTCTGATCATTATGTAGTAATTGATTATTCAAAACAAATAAGTTCTGAAAATTGTTTAAAATTGTTTGACTTGACACTTTTTACTTCTAAGTATAAAATTGCACTACACTTATACAAAATCCTTTGTCTAGTGACTAGTTTTACTCGTACATAAAGCTTACAATCTTAAAGGAAACCAAAATAATCCTATGAAATAATTTTGCTGGGTTTCATTGCCATGATTTTACTCTTTAGTTCTTTATTAGAATTGTTGACTGAGATAGTTTGTTGAGCTGAAGATGTGAAACAGTTGTGGATTTGTGAGAGTCTAACAATTGCAAAACAAAAGTCAATATTAAATCAGCAAAATTTGGTAATACTACTTCTCTTCAAACTGTTAGCTCTTTTTTTTCTCTTATATTGATGCGTGTTGTGATAATTTTTGATACAATTTTTAATATTAGTGAAAATTTACAGTTTGACTGAAAGTTTTTGTTTCTAAATTGTTTCTTACACTATTTTGTTTACAATGTAGCATTGATTTCATAAGTTAGTGTAACTTAGAAGGCAAAAATTTAATAATTATTTAAGTGTGATAAATGAAAATGTAGCAAAATATAAACAAATAAAACAAAAGTTTATTTTTTTTAGTATAGCATGGTAAAATATATAATTGTATCTCCCATAAACATAATTACACCCAAGACCTCTTTCATCTCAAATGAATGCTCTCTAAACTCAGCTGAAAGGTTAACCCACTAGCTATCACTTTAATAAGGCATGTAGTTATTAACAATTCAACTTACAACATTCCTTCCTTTCAAAAACAAGACCCAGCCATCATGTTAAGTTATCTCAGTGTTATAGGATGATCACTATTTGTGTGCTAGTTTTTCTGTACTGATTTATTTTTGCAATACCCATGAGTGGGATTGAACCTGAGACCTAAGAGATGAGCAAGTACTTTATCAATTAAAACAACTGCTAGTAAAGTAGTTTTTAATAATTCAAACTAAAACAACAATAAGTTTCTCTTCCAGTAAGATGACAACATAGTTACCATAAAAAGCAAGTATTGTTCATAGTATAGAATATAAAGTGTATTGAAAATACCACTGCAATTCCCTACTGAGAGAGTACATAATACAGATATATCCACATGACTCCTTGTGTTTGTTATATGTTCTGCATGTGTAAATTTTATGTTCAGAAAACTTACAATTAGTTTCACAGAATTTTGTGACAATTGTTTGGTAAATATGTTCTTCCAAGCTACGATATTTATATACCTGGTAAAAGCAAACTAAAATATAGTAATTAATAAACTTAGATTTCAAAAACTATCCGTTGTAACTAGCAAGAATATGATGGTTTTCTCTTTAACATATTATATGAATATTTTGTACGCTTGCAGTAAACTCAATGGCCAAAACTGAAATTTCAAGTGTTATCATTTTATTATATTTAACTTTCACTTTGTATTCTAAATCAAATAATTGTTCAGTATTTGAAAAAAAAATTAATAGTCTTTAGATTCGAAGATAGAGTTACATGCATTTTTATATATAGGTTTGAGTTATAATTGAAAATAATTTAAATGTTTATGCAGTAAGTGAAATAACTACAAGAAATGTAATCATGATACATTTCTCACAAACTTCAATAAATTATATTGAATATTTTCTTTTTCTGTAAAATGATACTACCTCCTCTCCCTCATAGCTATCTCGATCTTCATTGCCCTCTAGGCATTGTTAAGCTTTTTAAAAGTGCACCAGTCTTTTACACTTTGTTTTTTTGCGTCATTGCAGCAACATGTGACCAACATCCACCAATCCAATTGCGCTCTCTATACTAGCACAGGTACCTCTCTCTACCCTTGCAGCACAATCATCACTTTTTTGATTGGCAATTCTCGTGTATAGATGTGTTTTACGTTCTTCATGTGACTGCACAATTAATATCAGTCTCATGTTCAAGTTTGTACTAGTTTGTTTTTGAGATGTTTCTGTTTCCCAAATTTTACTTTGTTTATATTAATTCAGGTTTCTTATGGCAGTTGATAATTTCCCTGCCATAAGTAGACAGTGGTTATAACACGAGGCCTCGGTCTCAGGTTTCCCAATGTCTGCTGAGGAAGCACAGGCTTTAATTCGTGGGGAGTTTGTGTCTTATGTTCGGCTGGTGATTTTTTTATTTTAAGATATGTATGGTTCTTTTTCCCAGGTGTTTTGTGGTAAGTTTTTCAGTTTGTATTTCTCACTCCCCATAAATATACCCATGTTCAGTGAGGTTATGTAAGCTTGAGTGTATGGATATAATTTATGCACTTGATAATTTATGTTATTCATGTCTTCTATGGTCAGTGTTGTGTAAGTTCGAATTTTTATATATTTTTTACCATCTAAGTTACTTTAGTTTACAACTTGCGTATAGAGTTTGTTTCTTGCATTAATTTGGTTTAATATTTTACATTTTTTCACCGTTAATGTTATTTAGTTATAACTTCCTTTTTTGTATCTTTAGTAATAGTCATATCTAACTGGGGATAAGTTTTGAGTCAACCTTTGTTTTTGTCGCCTGGATGCCTTTTTATTCTCATGTTCTTTAGGGTAAGTTTTCTTTTTGTGTCCTTTGTCTTATAGTTTGTTTAAGTCAACTTCTACGTTCTATGTTTAAGGGTCATTTATGTTATCAGTCCCTTTAGTGGTTTTATATTTAAAGTGTTTCTTATTGTTTTATGTTTTAGGTCGATTTTCTTAGTTTTGCAGGTGTGTTACTTTTAAGCTCTTTGTAGACTACACATTTCTAAGTTTTTGTTAGTTCATTAGTTCTGTGTACTTTCTTCAATTTCTTTAGTTTATGTGTCTTTTTAGCTACACTTTATGACAGTTCCATTCTTTTTATAGGTTCTCTATGAGGGTTTCTGACTTCTGTTTAGCTCTCCCTCAACACACTTCCCAGAACTCCTCCTCAGGATTGTACCTTGTCCGGTCATTCTGCTTAGTCTGTTCATGTCCTACTACACAATGGAGCTATCTAAGGTGTGGAGCCCACTCAACCAGGAGTTCACTCCTGTCCTTCTTTGTACCACTATACACGGGACCTTAAAGCCCCATTCTTGATCTGGCCTGGCTGTATACTTATTTGCATTCGCCTGTCTTCACCATGGAGTCCTACCTCTCACTCTAGTGGGTTTTTATACCCTAGTGTCACGTTCTTGCTTTGGATCCTCCAGGTGAGTTTTGACTTTCTGTTCTGGGTGCCCATTGACTGTCTTTCTTCAGGTCTGTATGTGTTTTGTGGAGTGGCATGCTTTTGCACATCATCTTAACTTGTTGGGTCTTCGGACTCGCATTTCATGGATGACAGGCTTCTGCTTGCTTCTTCCTGTGCCTGGTCAATCACTCATACTTACTTCCTTCTTCGAGAAGCTTCAGGTGTGTTTCTTTTCTGATTGGAAAAGTCCTTTACTAACCCTTCACAGTATCTTATTTATTTGGGGGTTCTCTTCAGTTTCCATTTTAATCGAGCCCCGCCTTCTTCACTTGCTGCAGGATTTTGAGTGGGCAGTCACGTTTGCCATTCCTTCTCTTTCTGTCTTTGAGGTTTTCTTTCTTTTGGAATGTGGTCTTCCTTGGAAGTGCTCATTCCCTTGGGTCAGACACACAAGCATTACCTACATTGGGTACTTCTCGACCCTGAGTTTTTGGGTTGGTGGTCAGTAGAGGAGGCTACTTTCCATATCTACATCCTGGAACCCTGGCAGTTCATTAGGCTCTATATCCTCTCCTCCCTTTCCTGCAGGGGGGAGTGATTTTGGTTCTTTCTGCAATTCCACTATCGTCAGCTTTATCACCTAGACAGGAGACCCACATACCAATCTCTGTCTGGTCAGATTCTTGATTTTGTGTACTGGGCCAATGACCTTGACATGACTATTCTGGCGGGTCATGTTTCCTGAGTTCTGATTCTTGTGGCTGATCTCTTATCATGGCCCCACCAAGTTCTCCACAGAGTGATCTCTTCATCCTCACATTTTTCTGTGGGTGTATTCTCAACAGAGAACACTGCATATTTGTACATGTTTCCCATTCACTGGTATGCCACACTTTCTTTCTTTTAGACTTTAGTTCCTCACCCTTCAGCTGTGGAGATAAATGCTTTCGGTCAAGATTGGAGTGTTCTTCACTTATATGCCTACCCTCCAATTTGATTCATCTTCTTGGTGTTTTCCTTTATCCAGACCAAACCTTGTTGTGCTCTGCTGATTCTTCTATATTGACCATTCAGTTGTGATTTCCTCTGCTCTGGTCCTTACTGGAGCAACACACCTTATCCTTTTCTCTATCGTGTCCTCTCCTCAGTCATCCCTGATCTGACAGTTTTCATCCAGACATCTCTACACTCCTCCTTTCAGAGTGACTTTTGTCATATGCCTCAGCTCAGGGGCTCACCTCTATATGCCTACCCTCTATTCAGACTCTTCCTCTTCTAGATTTTTTACCTTATCTAGACCCATTCTTCTTGTATTCTGTTGGCTATTCTGGATTGGCTGGCTCCGACATAGTTCCCTTTACTCTGACCCCTCATGGAGCAACAGACCCTGCCCCTTTCTCTGTCCTGTTCCCTCTTGTGTCATCTGTGATTGGTCATTTTTCATCCAATCATCACCATACTCTATCTTTCTGTGTGTTTTTTGTCTCATCCCATGCCTCAGCTCAGGGACTCACCTCCTTGTGTTGCATCTTTCATTGCCTGCACCTTTTGCCTTTCCTCTTTGTCTTTGTACTAGGGGCTTAAGGTCTTGCTTCAAGGTAGACCAGATGAAGAAATGGAACAACTCGGGAAAGACAAACTTTCTGGAAGAGGGAGAAAGGAAAGAGTTCGAAAAAGACAAACCCTGAACAAAAAATCCAAATGAAGAGCTGGGACAGGTGAGGAACAGAAGTCCTGGGAAAAAGACCAAAGGCGACATGTTTCCTTTGTTCTGCTGGATTGGGATCTCCATATTGTTCTTCCTATCCTCTCCAGTTCTCCCTTGCAACCTTTGCTATTTGTTTCTTGTAAGATCTTTCTCTTACAGATATCATGTTACTCCTGTTGCGATTCTACACACATCTGTGAGTGAGGTAAGTTGACGTTTTCTTTTTCTTTTATCATTGCTTATACATCATATTTCAGGATCGCATTTGGTGGCAGGTGTTGCCTTGTCAGATATGCTAATATTTAGCACTATATCTGTATACTTCTCTAATGCTCACTGTGGAGATGGAGTGTTTCTGCAAGACCACCAGGCACTTTTCTGGTGCTGTATCTGTATCTATTTATCGCATTTGTATTAATATAATATATATATATCCTAGGGACCATCACTCATAGACTTCATGAGTAAAGCACATAGGGATTTTTGCCCATCCCTAATGACCCGTCATTTTTACAATTTGGTTCTTTCTGCTTTTCAAAATATGCAGACACCAATTGTACTGTCTCTGGTGAATCATTCCTCTGGACCCCCAACATATCTTCTCCCTCCTTTTTCTTCTAGTGGAGCACAGGGGTCCTTCCCATTTCTGGTTCCCAGTCGCTGGAGTGGTGGCTTGTGGAGGTTTCCTCACAAGTGGGTTTTGTGCAATAACACTATCTCATAGCTATATGTACTAACTTGATGAAAAGAATGCTATCATCGTTATGCTGCATATAATACACACAATATGGCATGAATTCTATTATGCAACATGCTTCCACTTGATGTTACTGCCCAGGCAGACCATACTTGACATAATCCTTTGTATACCAAGGGGCTTCCCCCCCCCCCCCGGACTGTTTTTAGCATGGGTGGACATCTCTTGATATCAATCCAAGGTGTTTTCCCTGGCTGGGCCACACTTGTTGATTTTAAAAACTTATGCAAGGTGCTTCCATGTTGTTTTTGTTCTTGTGTTGCATTTGGCATAATATATAGCATCCCAAGGTGCTTTCTGTGAATGTTTTCTACCTGTGCAAACCACACTTGGCCTATTCATATATGGTCCTCTAGCCCTAGCCACATATTCTGTTTGTTTCCACCCTACATGTCTTATCTTCTTTACTGGGTGAAGAGCATACCTGTTCAAAAAATAGTGCTATACCCCACAGGTGTACCCTGTATTATAATTGTTGCACACCTGCTTTTTTTTATAGTGGTCGCTCTCTGCTTGGTTATTTGTTTTTGCACCTTCACTGGCCCCTCCACCTTTACAATGTGGGATTCTAGTTATGGGGAGGTAAAGGTGGTACTGTTTCAGAAGTTAACATTTTCTAACTTTGAAAATGTATTTCCAATAGGTACTTACCTCTTCTTACCCACTTTCCACCCTTCCTCCCCATTGATTTTCTAGTCTTTTGGGGTTTGTATGTGCCAATTCTTGAAAGTGAGATTGTGCTGCAAGGGTAGAAGGAGCTACCTGTGCTAGTAAAGAGGGTGCAATGGGATTGGTGGATGGTGGTCACAGAATCAGCACATGTTGCTGCAATGATGCAAAAAATATAGGAGGTAAAAGACTGGTGAACTTTTAAAAAGCTTAACAATGCCTAGAGGGCAAATGAAGGTTGAGATAGCTATGGGTGATGGGAGGTAAGTGCCTATTGGAAATACATTTACAGTGTTAGAAAATGTTAATTTTCCAGCATAACTCTTGAAAATATCTGTGTAAATCTAAATAGGTAAATAGGTTAATGAAGGTTTCTAATTTCAAAGCTGAAATTGATAGTAATGATAATAGTTCTAAAATCTATATGAAATATGAAGGACAATATTTTCTACAACAATAGGCTTCAAGACTAAAAAAGGAGAACCTGGATTACCAGCTCGTGATGGGATCCCAGGACAACCTGGTCATCCAGGTGAACCAGGAACACCTGGTAGAGATGGTCCACCAGGTCCAAAAGGTTTTCCTGGGTTAAGTTTACCTGGAGAGAAAGGTGCACAAGGACCAATAGGCCCTAGAGGTCCTTCTGGTGAGTTATACAAAACTGTAGTGATACCATTTACTAATATTGCATCAGAATGGTCTCTGTTCAAATTAATTGTCTTTTGATATAAGAATAAAAGTGATTTTAAGTATTGATTTTAAAATTTTCTTTCATAATATGAAGAGCTGAAAACAAGAAACAAACCCATGACTTTTTTCAGTGTAAATTTCACCTACTGTAAAGATACATTTGAACGATCAAAAGATAAACAATGGATTTTTTATCTTCAGCATAGCCTGGAGGAAACCTTGCTTACCACAAGTTAGCACTTTAGTAACAGGTTAAAATTAACACATGTTCTAAGACATGTCTCTTCAGGAAACACTAAATGTAAATTGCTTTTAAGATTAAAAAGTTTTTGCTATTTTAGTAAATGACGTTTTTGAAATACTTAGTTTCCTTGGCATGTGCTTTAAACATACATCTACTTTAAAGTGAACATCATATTTGTGCATGTGTGGCAAGAGTTTTGTTTCAGTATCTAGCCTCTTATGTTCTCTAGAAAACACATTATATGATATTATGTTTTAAAGATTAGCATTTGTAATTAATTGTAAAGGTAAACTGTAAAAATGGAGTTTTAAAACAATTCATGTTTACTGATAAAACTATTCTTGTTCACATACTTTATAGTTACTTTCCTTGATAAGGAATTTAGGCCCGGCATGGCAAGGAGGTTAAGGCACTTGACTCGCAATCTGAGGGTCGCGGGTTCGATTCCCCGTCACACCAAACATGCTCGCCCTTTCAGCCGTGGGGGCGTTATAATGTGACGGTCAATCCCACTATTCATTGGTAAAAGAGTAGCCCAAGAGTTGGCAGTGGGTGGTGATGACAAGCTGCCTTCCCTCTAGTCTTACACTGCTAAATTAGGGACGGCTAGTGCAGATAACCCTCGTGTAGCTTTGCACGAAATTCAAAAACAAATAAACAAAATAAGGAATTTAACTATTGCAGCCTACTAAAAACAATTTTCAAGAATACTATTTCAGTTATCAATGTGCTACTAAAGCCTATTTCACTGAAGTATAAAAATTTAAAACAAATACTTTCTTGAGAAAAATCAAATCTTTAAGAATTGTATTATAAAGAAGAACATGATGCATATTATTCTTTTATATGTGTTTGTATAAATATTTATTTTACTGAAAAATTACTTGTAAATGTTTATGCATGCAAATATAATTTGTTAACAAAGCTGCATCCGTTATATCTACTTCCATAGAATTTTAATGAATAATGTGTTGGTAAAATCAATTATGCAAGTTTTAGATATTAGAGAATAGCATTGTCTTTGTGATAACATGAATCACCTCATTTATGAAAGCTTATCTTAGATCATTGTTGTAAAAATTATTTAGCTGTTTATGCAATGATGTATCTTGCCACTATTCTATTTGTTTTTACATAATTTTTAAGTTGTTTCAACTAGCAGAAATACCCATCCTCTGGGCAGGTATAACTGCTAGTTCCTATGGAAGGCTATTGGTCCTGTGGCTTTTTCTGGAATTGTCTGACAGTTCTACAACATACTCATACTTGACATTCAATAATGGTCACCATCCATGAAAAAAATGATTTTATTGAAATTTGAGTTTAAAAATGAGCTATCATCACTGCATTACATCACAGAGTCTATTTTATTGAAGTATTTCTTTGTAGATGCAGTTATCAATGAAACTGTTACAACTGTTGTTCTGTTACAACATTCATGAGATTTTCACTAAGGAAAAACAAATTATTTTTTTTTAAGTTTGAATTTTGATTGTTTTATATTTGAAATTTGCTCCTTTTTTTGTAATTTTTATTGGTTGAATCTGAAACACATCATTTTTGTGGAAATTTCAATTGTATTATTTATTGCTCAGCTATAAAAATACTTCATAGTTATGAAAATATTACCCAGTTGTGCTTGGTGATGATAGGTGTGGTAGTTTCCAAGATCCGAGTTTTGGACATACACATCGCAAGCTCCATTATAGTAAGATGCTTGGGTGTAATTGTTTGTGTTTCATATTACAGCACAAGTTAAAAGACAAAGTTTCATTTTGAACAATATTTAAAATTTTGTGTTTATGCACTCAAGCTCTACAGGCACTTGTGTATTGTATACAAATTTCTGTGCATAGTTTTTTGTCTATATTCATTGGGTGTATCATTATTTGGAGCATGCAGACTGTGTATGAATAAAACAAAAAATGGTTGATGTGCATCAATTTGTAAATCATTTAACTGCAACAATTTCTAAACAACTCATGCTTGATTTTGCTCATTTATTTATTTTTTCTGACATTTTACACAAATTTTGAGTATTTTTTTTCCTTAATAAATATTAGTGAAAAGAAATAATAAATATTAATGAACCTGAGAAGGAAATGTACCCCAAGCTGAGCTGTGAATGTTGTTTTTATTTGTTTTATTGACAATTTTGTGCAATATATTCTGTGTAACTTTTACTAAGTAAAAATAAGAGTTAAATTTAAGAAGTGGTTGTGTTATAATGTTGTTCTATGATAAACTATCTTGTAATTTTGGTTGCTTTGGTATGGTGAAATGCAGAAATAGTTACAGTGGAACTATGGTATTTAAAAAATTAAAATCTGCCAACAAACGTTATACAAATAATATACCCTTTTAGAAGCCAAAACTATTAGCTAGACATGTTGTAAAAATTCAAAAAAGTAAATATTCCTAGTTTGTGTATGTGTGTGTGTGGATATTGATGTTGAGACTATTTCCTTAAATACATATTTATTTCATATTTACATACAAACATTACTTCCACCCTTCAAAGTTCATGAGGAATAAGCATGTATCATAAATGTAAAGGTTGTCTCACACTAAAATCTAGCTCTATAGGCACAAACAAAATATATAATAGTTGAGATGCTCTTAGTAATTTCCCCTGCATGCCAAATGAGACTTGTCATTTCAACAACTCCAATGTAATTTCTGTTTCATTTAATGAAACATTTATAAGCAAACATAGCTGCCTTCCCTCTAGTCTTACGCTGCTAAATTAGGGACGACTAGTACAGATAGCCCTTGTGTAGCTTTCCGCATAATCCATAACAAACAAATAAACCTATCGCATGCTTCATGTGATATAGTTATTACTACCAATTCACCAGATATTCTGCTTGTCCTCTTAAAACTAAGTTTAAAAAGGAATATAGGGTCTTGTGAAAAGAGTTTATGATTATCTTCAAGGCATTTATTCAGTATTAAAGAACTAACATATAATTCCAAATTCTATTAGTTTCAGAAAAAAATGTTGGCCATATTGGTAAAAAGAGCTTTTCTCATTGAGAATACTATAACTTACAATTATAATTGTAAGCTGAAATTACTGTAGATTGCTAAGAAAACAACTTTTACAATATGTTCTGTTGCATTTTTAAAATGTTGTATCACTATCTAAGTGAAAATAAATTCCCTGGACTTTGGACTTTGTTGCAGACACTTATGTAGATATATGATTTGTTCATGCCAGTGTGATAACATGTTTTCATTTACCATATGCAAGATACCACTTATACAGTTTTTAACCATTGATTTTCTGTTTAGCTGAGTGCTTTGGAAATAGCTTGTGAACATCACACTTGTGTTACTTATTTACATGTAAATTTAGGTTACTTATCTTCTTTACTGTTCCAAAGTGAACAGCTTGAATCATGTGACAAGTTATTTGACTTTCTTCAGTGCCTCCAGTGTGTAGCTGATAGCCAGCCATGGTGTAGTCTGTTTTGTTTTCCTAATGAAATCATGTTTTTCTTTGCTTTGCTAAGTGACAATATTACTTTCTTATAAATACTGAAGATCTAGCTTTGATTCCCCATGGTGGACACTGCAGATATCCTAATGTAGCAATGCTCTAAAACAAACAAATACTGAAGTTTCATACTTACATGCTTTTATAATCTCAGAAGAATAAAACTACCTGAATCAAAAGTCCTGCCTATCATGTTTCGTCTTCCAGAAAGGATTAATTTTATATAGATACCATTTGTTTTTTGCAAATCACTACACTTCATCTGAATTGCAACAAGAAGATAGGAGTTTTTACAGTCACAGGAAAAAGGGCAAGATGATTGAATATATTAAATGTTAGCCTAGAACTTGAGCAAAGCTTTATAGAAATGTTTTCAAGAATAGGTTCGAAACTCCATGAAAAAGGTCTCTTACTTGGTTACTGTGATGAAATTTTTGCAATAGCAGTATTAAAAAGTTTGCTAAATGAAATCATTTTGCTGCCAACAGACAAACATAAAAACAGTTTTTCTGTGAGTAATGTTTTTGAATATTTATGTTCATCAAATTAAATTACTTTTCAGTAGCTTTTAAAATTCCGTATTATTTGAAGTAATATATACTTCTCATGAACACTGGATCTCATGTCTCCTTTTTGAACTTGATTTCATACTGTAAGAAATATTGCTTTCATAAGAAATAAATGAAGGTTAGTGATTATTGCTTCTTAGTGACATATTTCATGTTTGAAACTAAACATCATGTTTGCTGTATATCTTCCATATCAAAAACACTAGGTATATTCAAAGCATAGTAGAAACTGTTCGAGTTGATATTTTCTAGAAACAAAGTAAAATAAGCTTTTTTTTCATGCTGTGCTTATAATGTTATAATGTTTTGTTTTGATGTATAAGTTGTTCGGGTTGTTGCATATAAAAAAAAAAGCAACTTAAATTCTTGATGACCTAATATATATAACATTTGTGCAGCTATCAGGCATCATGATGAAGATTTATAATTTTGTTCAGTAGTGTTTTATATGTACATATCTTGGATACCTAGTTTGTGGTAATTCTTGGAACAAGGTAATGTAAATACCCAATGCAACAGATGAGGGTGGGATTTCTTACACTCGAATCTCACCTTAATCTTGATCAGGTGGGGGGGGGGGGGGGAATGAAAAATTGTCTTATGTTACATGTAAGCTCGGGACATGTCAGTTTGCCAGGTTCACTGGACTGTCATTAAGCCATCAGATGCTTTTTAGCTCATCTTTCATAAGGAACTTAGTCTTGAGTATTAAAGAACTTATACAAAAACATGTGATGATAAGAGTAACTGTGGAATGCAGAGTAACATCTTTTGATTACTAACATCACTCAAAATCTTAGTTTTGCTTTTAAAGGCTCTTTGTCTATGCTTTAAAGTAAAGCATTTTTTAATTTATGGTTTAAAGACTTGGAGATATATTTCTCTTATATTTTGTACTTTGTAGGTATTTATAATTCATGTATTTCAATCAAGTGGTGAGCAGTATATGTCTTAAGTGGGAACTGAGAAACTTTATCTTATATAAAAGTAATTAACAAAATGCTAAATTGTCCTATTGTTTTTTTTTTTAGATAGCAAAAAAGGAAAGTTGTTCATTTTTACAAAACAATGAGCACCTAAATAAAAATATTTTAAAAATCAATTTCTTTGTATTTTAGCCATTCATTTGAATTGTTAACAATTGCAATCTGAATTGAACTGTTTATTAAAATCATGAGTACTCAAAATTAATACCATACATTTAGCAAGAATGGCTTGAAGCTTTTATTGGATATAATAAGAAATCTTGAACTAAAAACAAACCATTATGTAAATCACACTTAAATAATGTTATATACTTCATGACTTAATCTAAAAATTACTTTGTTTGACTTTTTTATTTTGTACTTTCTGTTTGTTTGAAATTAAGCACAAAGCTATCTGTTCTCTGCCCATCACGAGTATCGAAACCCGGATTCTAGTGTTATAAGTCTGCAGACACACCGCTGTGCCACTGGGGGCTAGTACATTCTGTTCACATAAGTTGTTAACTTGATCATCAACTTTGCGTTTTATTTTTAAAACTTCAGTACATAGATGTATAGGTACTGTATTGATGTGTGAAAATTCCATATGTAATTGAGAAAGAAGAAATACATAAGTTGATTTTAGTTGAACATATCTTGCTTAAGTCATTCTTGCCCTTAATTATTACTGCTTCTGGAATTCAGACATCAGGGATAAAGATATTTCTTGCTTGAATTTAGTTCACTTGCTATATACATGAGAATTTGAGGTACTTGTTAATGGAATTCAGTTGCTTAGGTTGTCAGCCATGCATTAGCTATTTACTTTAGATTACTTAATTAGTTTATCTACTAAAAACTGAAAAGTTTACTATATGAAATTATCAATTCAACTAGTAAGAATACTTATGAAATTCATTGTTATCTTGGGTCACAGATTTCTGTATGTTATCATAATTTTTGTTCAAATATTTAAACAAATCTTACATAAATCACTTAAACTTGAAGGAGGTATATAAAATAATAGACTAGGATCAGCACAAGTTGTTAGCAAAACATGTCAATTGTGTGTAACTACCAAACTGCCACATACATGCAAACAGACACATGTACACATAAGTCATCTTAATGAGCATACAGAGATTACTTATTAAACATTTATCTATCTTAAATTACATACAAAAGGAGCAAGTCATATACCTCAATCTTCATAACTTCTTTTCAAAGGCATATAAGTAATGAAATCTACAGTGTGTAAACAGCTGTAATATAAAGCATGATAAAATAATAACAGGTCATTTAAGTGAATATATAAAGTAAAATGTATTTCACAGTAGTTTGATAATGGTTTCAGAATGGCTTTAATAGATAAGATGCACAGTGACCATGCAATATTGTAACTGTTTTATTAGTCTTAGTACTTAAACAATATTGATTTTCCAACACGTAATTAACTGAAATTTTATAATTGTCAAAATAATGAATTTAGCTTTGTAAACCAATCACTTTTTATTGTTCTTAATTTTAACTACACATTTCTGTCACTGTATGAGAAACAGAACAAATAAATGACATTTAATTCAAAACTTAAAAATAATTTGACAATAATATTAGAAGCTTCTACATAACCAACATATGACTGTAGTATACATTATATTTTAGAAAATGTTTCGATGTTAAGTTATTTTTCAAAGTTGTATGATTATAAAACATGTTCACTGAAAATTAATTATTTGAAAATCAAATACTACATGGTTTTAACTACAAGCGTTTAAAAAAATCTCTATTATAAAGTTGTATTTTTTGTACAGTTAAGAAGGTATATTTCTGAAATGTATTTATAGACATCAAGTTATGTTGAGGATAAAACAGAAGTGATTGTCTATTGAAGCAACACTCATATCATACATACAGCAAAATACAAAAAGAATTTAATCAGATTGTCAAGTCTTTCACATTTGTTATTTAGCTAGCATTATAGATGGGACTGTTTGCTGAGATGACATCATATTTTTAATAGCAAGTTGGAGTCAACATGCCCTAAAAAGACATTTCTTAGAGCAGGTACTGGTTCAAACAATATATTACTAACTACTGGACAGTAAGGTTTCCCAGAGGTTATTCTGAAGACCAATTATTTTTCTCCTTTTCAATTGCTTCATTAAAGCAGATGTTGTTTGCTCCAAAGAGGTTTATTATGAGGATGTTTCTTGTTGATAGCTTTTCACATGTATACACAAAAGATTTAACACCTGTACTATGCATTGTTTGAGTTCTGTATCAATAGTCCCACTCACATGTAAAGTGTAGCATAAATATTTGAAATGCTCTTTATCCATCAAATTAGTGTTCTAATCATGAAGAACATTCTGTGTTGTCAATGTTGAATGTTTGCCATGAATTACTACATAGAAAGACTAGGAGAAATAATGTACCTTATTCCTGTTAAGTATGCTGCTATTTCTTTGAGCCTTAATGTAAAGAATTTCCTAAGTACATGAAAATAAAATTTTAGGAAAAATAGAAAACTTTTTAACAACTTAGAAAATTTATAGTAGTTTCTAGGAATGTTTGTCAATTGTTTTTTGTTTTTTTCTGGTCTGATGAATTTAATTTGTTGTTTTTTTGGAAGGCCCCCTGGTTATGGTGAACCAGGTGTTCAAGGTAACCGTGGACCTCAAGGTTTACCAGGCCCACCTGGAGATAGAGGAAGTCCAGGCAAGGCAATTCGAGGAAAACCTGGAAACCCAGGCCCATCTGTAAGAAATTACTTTAGTGCATGTCTGTGTGTAGTAGTAGAAATGGAAGTTGAATGGATTTAGAATAATTGCTAAATGTTATACTTTTTATAATCAAGATTGTATCAATCAAAAAGCATATTTTTTTATTTCTATTATGGGATTTTTGTCAATATAATATAAAAATGTTTATATTACTTTATGTATGAATTTCTATAATGCATTGCTTCTCAAACCATGAATACAAAAATGTATTCCTTGTAATATAAAACTAATAAAAATTTGCATTTGTGTTTTTTCACTGATATTCCTCTTTCTAATAATGATGTTTGATATTTTATAATGGTACTATTATAGATAATCCATGCTTGCGAAGCTCAAGTTTAGGTGTTATTGTCATCAGCTTATTCTTATTCCTGGATTAACATGATGTCATATCCTGTCCTTATCCTACAGGAACACATTGAGAAGTACCATAACATCAAGGCATTAATTTCTCTATCATAGAAACAGAATATGACATAACAAAATATTCATGAATGACTGTTTTTATAGCTTCAGTATTATTAAACAACAAAATTAAAATTTGAAAAAAACTTTTGGCTTTCATTACTATATATTTTTATTATTTTGTTTAGAAAGTCTTGAAATAGATTCTTTAGCTTTATTTTTACATATAATACATTCATCAGTCTCACTTTATCCAGAATGCCATTAAGGTTACATTACTGTGTGCTTTGTGTTCTTAAAAAAAGTTCCTACCTCTTTAGGCTTAAATTTCAAGACAAAACAAAAGGATTGGTCTTAATTATTCTTGTTATAATCCCTTAACACTATGCTTTATCTCATATGAATACATATTCTATAATGACAAAAATAGATGACAAAAATAAAGAAAAACCTTGGTATATTTAAGATTAAAGAATATAAGCACTGGCATTAACCATTAGAAAAAATCGTATTTTTTCAAAAGTTGACTAATCTATGGTTATCTTTAATATACTTCGTAGGAATAAGTTGTTTTTTTCTGTGCATTCTATGTTGTATTTTAGAAATCAGCATTTCTCTAAATTTCCAATAGTTTGTGTTTTTGTATTGATAAGTTATGGAAAAAAAATACCCATGAAAAAATCATTTCACAGTTACAACAAATTCATTTCTTTGTTAATAAAACACTTTCCTCTGTAATCCAGGGAAAAGATGGTATACCAGGTTTTAAAGGCTTAAAAGGAGGATATGGGGAAATTGGTTCTTTAGGACCAATTGGACCAAAAGGCATAAGAGGCAATCATGGAACACATGGGTTTCCTGGCTTAAAGGGCTTTCCTGGGGTAATTGGTAGGTTTTGGCTACTAGAAAAAATTAAAGTTTTGTTACTATTGGTTATAGAAATTTCTTTGTTATTAATTTATTAATAGGAAGTTGAATGATACTTTTATATATGGTGATACATGATCAGATTAAAATTAATTGAAATGCATATTAATGATTCATGGGATACATGTGTTCTAAGTGTAAAATAATTAAAATCTTTTCAACTAATATAGTGATTGAAAAGCAAAAAAAAGGCTCAAGCATCAAATTGTGTGTATTTAACCATACTTTTTTGTTCTTTCCAATTCTTATTGAAATTATTGTAATTCAAAGATAAACCTAACAGTCCTTTATCTCCTCAAAAACTAGAGGTTTGTGATATAATGTCTGGAAGGACAGATATAGTGATTTGTTATAGGTGAAATGTAAGAGAAGGACAGAGCAAGACATGATATTGAGGTCAAAATTAATATCAGCTGCTTGCTTAAGTTGATCCTCAAATGATAATATGGTATTCTTGTAGTAACTAATTTCTGTGCAAGTATTGTTAGGTCTGCTTTTCAACAGGATAATCACAGAGTAAATCTAAATTTAACTAAACAACTGAGATTTTAAGAGAAAAGATAGAGTGGACACATAGTATAAATTGGACAACAATCTTTATTATATTACAAAGTACAAAAAATAGTGTGTTTATTTGCATAAGACACTGGACAGTTGTCTTCTTATTGGACCTGTGAACTGATTAACAGCTTTCTTCCTTCAAGATGCATCTCCATTGAACTATTCACATTGATAACTGAGCAAGGCTAAGCAGATAACCACAGTTTTACCTAGAAACCATACACATTACCACATTACTTGTCATCATCAAACAACAAATAGAGATTGTAACCTCTAGTTATCATCCACTTGGCCAGCAAAGGACATTTCTGTAAATGACCTGTTCCTACAAAATGTGTAAAGTTGTAGCAACATTCCTGTGAGTAAAGCAGATGCTATCTGATAGAGAACAATAAAAGCACAAAAACAATTAGAAGAAACAGTTTTCAAGACCACATGCTTATGCCAAAATTGTATAGAAACAGACCAAACAAAAAAATTTCAATTTCTTATATTAATAAAAGACAGTGGAAAATGCAATTTATGGCAGCATATTATGGTAAATGAAAAAAAAAAATTAAATAAACTGTATTCAAATAAATGTGAAGAGTTAAAAAACTTTAACTTGTGAATAACCAAGAGAGAAACAAACTATGCACAATCAACAGATACATGAGCATTAAGATAATGAGGATGCACTTTCAGCAGGTTCTGGTTCTCTCAGCTTAGAAAAACAAACTACTTTGATCAAAGTTGGATTGAATCTGATGGGAAAGTGCCAAAACTGCATTCACAGTAGACATTGTTTGTCTCTGTAGCTAACCAATCAGAAAATGAAGACAAGTATGTGGAAATATCTCTGCCCCATGTGACAATCATTGAACATTCTCTACCCTTGAGGTGGATTCTTGTACATGGTGAGGAGACCTCCCAGGGAAGGTTCTCTATTATCATTTTACCTCCTCTGAGATCTAAACATCCACCCACGTGTTTGCCATACATCTCAACCCATGAAGGGGAGGAGAAGATCCTGGTGGTTGAGTGGTGTCTGGAGCACTGCAACACACCACATTGGCCTTGAATTCCCATAGACAGGTGGTCTTGGGGTGGCTCTCCCAGGGTCAGTCAGCTGTTCCTGAGTACCAATGTTGGGCGTTTTCAGTGGGTGTTGTGGACATTGTGTCTGATGCTGGTATTTGGATATATTGTTCATGAAGTCCTGGCATTGCCACAGTGTCCTAGTTTGTCATTGTGTTCAGTGGGCACTGAATATTTATTCTTCTATTATGGATTCCCCAATCCTTGAAAAAAATAAAATAATAAAAAAACAGTTAATAGATAAACGAACATGTATGGAAGATTCTGTTACACAGTCACCACCAAAGTCAACTCCTGTACTTCAATTTTTAATTATTCATTCTTTGTATGACAAATGTCTTCCTTTTTCATTCAGAAGGGATTAGAGGGGCTTACTGGCTCTCCCAAGACAGTCAAAAAGTTACGTTCTGGAGACATCTTGGTGGAAACACCTACACCAACACATAGTGAACTCCTCCTGAAGTCAAAAGCCCTTGGTGACATACCTATTGAGGTTACTCCCCATGCTACTTTGAACTCCTCATGAGAAGTTATTGTTGAGAGGGATTTGAAGAACAACACCAAGCCAGAGATTCTCGCTGGTTTCTCCAGCCAAGGAGTTCCTGCTGTGCACTGTATCTCCACTCGCAAGGATGAAATTATGCTGCCAACCAATATTCTGATCTTAACATTTACTTCACTAAATCCACCTGCCTCTGTACCAATTGTGGTGGTTCCCACCCTGGTTACCATAGATCTTGCCTTAAGTGAGTAGAGGAAAAGGAGGTACAGTGTTTACAAACTGTTAACAACATTTTTTATCCAGAGGCTAGAAAATTGTTGTCTCCTGTTCCATCTCTGTTGCTCTACATTCCACTGCAACAGTGGGAGTGCAGACAGATCTTTCAGTGCCTCCATCAGAGTCTTTCTCGCACTAACTGAAGAGTCTTTTACTCTCCATGGTTGCACAAGTTGACAAGTCAATGTCTGCTCCTGTCTCTGTTCCTGCCATTGCTTCCAGTGACTGCTCAGGTCCAACTCCTTTGTCCTTGATATGTAAAACCATTATTCGGTCATGCCCTCAGTCACTGGAGTCTCCTTCTTCCAACAGAGATCTGCCCAATAGACCCAGGGCAAATTCCATGGTGGTTGACAGACCTCCGTCTACAAAAGACAAATGGTGTGGTTGCAAGCAGAAGGGTTCTCCACCCAGCTCTCCTTCACCTAAATGAAAATAGCCACTTTGATACATTGGAACTGTCGAAGTTTCACTTCTAATTTGGATGACATTAAGGCCTTCATTCCTATTATCCCATGTGTCTTACCTTACAGAAAATATTCCCCAGACCTTCTGACAGGAATCACAGGTCGTTTGATGGTCGAGTCCATGGAGGGGTGGCACTGCTGGTTGACCAGCACATACCTACCTTGTCTGTGCCCCTGGAGGCAGTCACCATTCGTATCTCCGTGGGTCGTACCATCACACTTTGTTCTCTCTACCTATCTCCCAGAGAGATTTATGATCAAACAGACCTTGATGCCCTCATAGAACAATTGCTGTCTTCCTTTTTCATCTTGGGAGTCTTGGGATGGTGCTGATATTTATGGGAGGGATCATTCTGTGGAGCATATGCTCTCAGATCCCATTTTTTATCTATAATTCAACACTGGTGCTTTTACCTATTTTCATGCACCTACTTAGTCTATTATGGTTATTGATCTATCTATCTGTTCTTTTTCACTTTTCTCTCATATTTCTTGGAGGGTTTTTCCTGATATGTGGTGGAAGGTTATTGTTCTACCTTTTTCAAAGCCTGGGAAGGATCTCAAGATTCCTTCTAACTGTCATCTTATTGCTTTGACCTCCTCTCTCCTACCCAATGTGGTTTTCACCGATAGAGCTTCACCATGGACCACCTGATTCAACTTGAAGCCTTCCTCAAGAGAGAACATCTTGTTTCTGTCTTTTTCGATCTTGAGAAGGCTTACAACACCACATGAAGGTATGGCATTTTGCAGGATCCTTTTCTGTTCTTTCACACAAGAAAGAGTCCCTCAAGGCTGTGTCTTGAGTGTCATGGTCTTCAGTGTTAAAATTAATGCCATTACTCAATAACTTTCTCTTACTGTTGCAAACAGTCTCTATGTCGATGACTTCCACATCTCTTTTTGGTCCTTGAACATTAGGTTCATTGAGCAGCAGCTTCAGACTGCCCTCAATCGTTTGTTGAAGTGGACCACAACAAATGCTTTTACCTTTTCTTTCTCCAAGACCGTTTGCATGCACTTTTGCCACCGGTGGGGTTTACACTCCAACCCCGATCTCAGTCTCGGTGGTGTTTTTCTTCCCATGGTTCCCAAAGCAAAATTCTTGGGGGCTTATCTTTGACTGTAAACTTACTTTCATTTTTCACACCAAGCAACTACGTTTCAAGAGTACTGAACGCCCTCCATGTCCTCTCTTCCACCTCTTGGGGCACGAGTTGATGTTCTATGTTGAAGATCTATTGTGCCCTTATATGTTCTAAGCTGGACTATGAGTCTCTAGTTTATGGTTCTGCCAGGCCCTCTGCCTTTAAGATGCTGGATGCTGTTCACAATTTGGGGCTACAGCTCTGCATGAGGGCTTTCCGCACTTCACCAGTCTAGAGCTTGTATACTGAGTCCCATGAACTTCCTCTTCATTTCTGCCATTTGCACCTTTCTTTACAATATGCTACCAAGCTTTCATCCTTACTACAGCATCCCACCTGAGGATGTGTCTTCCTTCCTTGGTGGGCTGTGCTCTTTCAAAATAAATGGTCCGCCATTCCTCCTTTATCATTTGTATCTAGGCACAGCTGACTGGATTGGGTCTAAATTGGAGGCTGTTGCTGAGTCTGATGATTGGTCCATGCCACCATAGCTTGTTACCATCCCCACCAATGACATTACATTGAGTCATCTGAGGAAGATGGATACTCCCAATTGGAAGTACCATCTTCTCTTTGCTGAACATCTTTCAAACCATTCTGCTGTTCCCATTCTTGTTGACATTCAAAAACAACTGGCACATTTTTCTGTATCTTTTGTTTCTATCCAGTTTTTCTGGATACTTGATCACCATAGCTAAGTCTGTCTGCTCTAGTGCAATTACAGCCATGCCTGTCCCATATATGGACTACGGTCCTGTGTTCAAGGCTAGGCTTTGCACCAGTTGGCAGTCGATTTAGAGTGAGCAACATCTTAACAAGCTCTTCCAGTTCAAACCTTTTGTTGTTTTTTTGGCCATCTTGTTTCCATAACGATCGAAGGGAGGAAGTTGTTTTGGCTAGGCTGCACATTGGTCACAGTTTTGAACTCATCATTTTCTTTTATCTGGGACTGTTCCACCAATGTGTGGCCTTTGTGACACTCATGTCACAATAGCCCATGTTTTACTGTTGTGCCATCATTTAGACTGTGAGCAGTGGCACCATTTTAGACATGTACTTTCTACAGGTTTACCCCTGACATTGGATGGTGTCATTGGCAATGGTGACACTGTCCAACATGATTGTGTTTTTAACTTTTTATAGACCATTGGCCTCTTTACATCTCTATGAGATTTTTGGACATTGTTTAGCTTTTTAACTTGTTTCTTTTTTTACATTTTCTAGAGTTTTACTTTTTATTCTTATGTTTATATCAGGTGTTTGATGCAGATACCCTCATTGCTTTGTGCCATAAAATGCTAAACAACCAACCAACCTGAACATTCTCCATACACACATGGTTTAGCAGAATACAATTGAACTATCACAAGAAAAAACAGAAGTTCCTTGACTTATCAAGATACAAAAGTTAACACCTTAGTCTGTGAAAAAATATATTAGTTCCATGATTTATCAAGCTACAAAACATGATGTTTTAGGGTAAATTTATCATATGACCTCATCCATATTTAAAATGTTCCAAATAAAACTGTACCATAGAAAAATCGAAACATTTTATACTTATGAAATATAAACTGTAGGAGACTAACTAAGGTATTTAGTACTTGTATACTTCAGAAATTTATTTTATACTTCAAAAACCAATCTGTTTATTTTTACAGATTTTTGAATTATTTATGTTTTTTATTCACATAATTTTCCTCTCTTGATCATTTGTTGGAAATTTTAATTGATATGTTCCCAACATGTAGAAACTAAATTCTAAGTTATCTTATACAAGATAAGATAGGTCACACAGTGAAATGTTGAGCTTCATTATACAACCAAACAGCTATCAACTGATATATATATCCAAAATATACATTTTTTGATTCAGTAGAATGTAACAAATTATTAACAGGAAGTTACTAGGAATTATACCTCCAGTAACTGTGTTTCGATTGATTATGGGTACAGCACAGATAGCCCATTGTGTAGTTGTTTTCTTAACAACAGACAGAAACAACTAGGAATTAATTACTTAGAAAAAAGATAGTAACATCTTTGCTCCCCAGTGCACAGCAGTATGTCTGCGGACTTACAACGCTAGAAACTGGGTTTCGATCCCCGTGGTGGGAAGAGCACAGATAGCCCATTGTGTAGCTTTGTGCTTAATTACAAACAAGCAAACAGTAACATCTTTTTATTAAAATCTTTTTGGGTTTTGTGACAAATGTTTGTAAAACTGTTTAGTACACATTAGAACTTACTTAATTGATCCCAAACAGCTTACATTTCTGAACCTCAAGATTAGCAAAAAAGAATCCTTCAGTTTTAAATGAAGGCACCTATCTTTTTTTCAAGAACTAACAAAGAAAATTGACTAATTTTTTTCAGGTGAACAAGGCAGTCCTGGTGAACCAGGAGAGGTAGAACTACCCCCATTAGACTTAAGTAAAATCGGGCTTCCTGGTGTCAGAGGGTTAAATGGACTTACAGGTATTCCGGGGGATAGAGGTATACCCGGGCTTAATGGGTTGAAAGGACCACCTGGTGACAGAGGAACTATAGGACTCCCAGGACCATATGGATTCCAAGGACTCAAAGGACCAGATGGTGATATTGGACCTCAAGGTACATTGACAGTCTGAGGTCTTTGTCCAATAGTAATTTCAAAGAAAATCTTTGTGTTTTACCATATATCTAAATTATTGTGATTTTATATGATATTGTTCTCACCTCAATGGTAAGACATTACACAAAACTAAGATATATTACAGAGTTCTAATGATACAAACTTTCAGTCTTCCTTAATAATAGTAGTGTTATAACATTTAATAGCAAATTGTAGGTTTGAAATAATATCAATCACCTCCATATGGTAGAGGGTATGTTGCGTATGCAGCACCCTCTAGATTTGTATATCATATTATTCATTTATTTATTTAATAAAATTACATATTAATGACTTTTTACATTTTTATGTTTATAATATATTTTAGGTACAAACCTCTCCACTAAGATATTATGTAGAATAGATATGGCATTTTCTATAATTCTTCTTCAATGTGAAATCGATATCATCTAATTATAATACACAGGAAAATATTTCATAATAAGTTATGATCATACAAAATGTGTTAAATATTTTATTAAAATTTAAACTCATGATTTTCTCACGGAGCACCTATCAATCTCAGATGGAACACCAGTGTTCCACAGAACATAGTTTGGGAAATAATGCTCTAGAGGTTAAGAAAATGAACTAGGAAACTGTATAATGAAAGAAATATTTTAACATGAACATCACCTTGCACTTAGACTGACCCAGTAAAAGCTTCATAAATTTGTATACAAATCTTTTGTAAAAATATCTTATTGAAAAATCTTAATTTTTTCTGTAAAACCAACTTGTGATGTTTACTAAAAGCTTGTCAAATTTCAAAGATACACTTAATGTGTTCAGAGTTATTTATAGTTTCATGATTAGCTCATATACAGAGAGTTAATAAACATTTTGATTCACTTTAAAAGTTGACAATTGAGAAGAGGCTGTGAGAGATGTAGCATGCACCAAATGGCCTCATTTGTACTTCATATTTCATGACTGATCATCAGGTGCTTCATTTACATAAAATGAACAGATTGACAGTATTTTATAACATTAGTATTGTGTTACCTAAGTTATAACATTTTAAATTCAGAATATTCTCTAACTGCTTTGGGCAGTTTACTTCAGATATTAATATTTAGTAATAATAATAATAATTAATTAATACAAAATTTATGTCTACTAACAAAAAAACAATATGAATAATGCAGATAAAAAAACAAAGAGCTAATTCTAGATAAGGTAATAAATCTAAATGAGAAGTGGTGCACTTAAATTTCTTAGTTAAAAAAAAAATATATATATATATATATGTACATTAACATAAGTTTAACATTAATCGGTATAAGATTTTGTGAATGGTAAAAATTCAGTTAAGTTACCAAATAGATGGGTCAATAACAATAAAACAAAATAAATAAGTGGGACATCAGACTTTACATACCATTTTCATAATAGTAATTAATTGCTTTCTGAGATTGTTAAAAACAAAAGCAGATTCTGACGTTTAAATACTTATAACTTGTATAGATACATTTTTTATGAACAAAAAACACATTTCTTTTAAATTTTTAATTTGGTGTATATATCTGAAATAGAATGATTCTTATTAATCTTAAACAAGATGTTTATGACATATTTTTGCATGAAATATTTACAGTTTTATTAACTTGATACTCTTCAGTTTGATTCAGGTAAATGAAATTCCAGAGATATACAGTACTTTCCTTCCACTGTTCAAATGAAAACAAAAAAGTAAAAATTAGTCTTTACAGTTAGTTTAATGAAGTTGCAACCACCTTTTTCTTATTCCCTCCCTGTGCTGGTTTAACATTGGGGGTGCCTCCCACAAAACTGAAATTAATTGTTATATTAAATTCACAAATAATTCTTATTTAATCAAGTAATTTTACTCTGAACAATAATTGTTTAAAGAATGATAGCAAGTCACATGAAATTATTTTGAAATTAACCACAGCTAAATCAGGCCCTGTTCCCTTACACCTTCAGATCCTGGTTATTCTTCTGTATACAGATATTGAGGGTGTTATATGAAAAATGATTTTGTAGCCTCACTGTGTTGTTACAATGTATATGACCATGTTGAGAACAATCTTTATCTGATGACTGTGCATCTTCACAATAGGCTGGCATTGTGGTTTCCATTGCAAAAGAGGTATTTTTGTAAGGCTGTCATGTCTAAAGTATACAATTCCTCCATGCAGGCTTTCTTTAATCCACCTAGTGTATGAGAATGATGATGACTTGACAGTATGTCTTTGTATGGAATTGCATTAATACTTGTTTTATTTTCCAGCTGCTTGTGGTAAGTTATGGATTGAACAGATATATCTTGGAAGCAACTTGTCTACATGTGACTTATATCACTTTTCTGCTCCCCAGTGACACAGCGATATGTCTGTGGACTTACATTGCTAAAAACTGGGTTTCGATACATGTGGTGGGCAGAACTCAGATAGTCCATTGTGCAGCTTTGTGCTTAATTTGAAACAAACAAACAAAATCACTTTTCCACAGACCTTTGTATTCATGGATTCTCACCTTTTACAGATTCCATACCATGCATACCAAAGCTAGAGTACAGCTTGTTGCAGATCTCTTTCTGGATAGTCTTGGTGCCTCAAGTCATTCCATATTCTTTCGTTGTCCAGGGCCATTAAGTACAAGGGATAACCTTGTCTTGGAAATTCTAAATTCCTGATTTTAACACATCTTTGTAGTTTATGATCTAAGTGTATGAACATTTTGTGTCAATAAAAGCTATTACATACCCTTCCCAAAAGCAGTTAGTTTTTGTAGACATCACACTAGTTATGAAATACCAAAATGTAGTTTTCATACATGACATTCAACCTCAGCTGTATATTGTTCTCATTATCGAATATTTTCCATAGAAAAGTTTGGAAAAAGGATCATAGTATTTTGAAGTTCAGAAAAATCTTTGTAGTATCAATAAAAGAGTAGAATAAGAGTTTTTATCTTTAAACTTTAAATAAAAGCCTTGTCATACAAAATTTATAATCCTAGTACCAAAAATACAATATGAAAAATGCAGATAAAAAACAAAAAGCTAATTCTAGATAAGGTAATAAACCTGAATAAAAGAAGTGTTGCATTTAAATTTCTTAGTAAAAAATAAATAAACAAGTGTAAAAAATATTGTTTTCTTTTTTCTTTCCTGATTTAACTACTTTTTACACATGCTATAGCTTCATTATTTAACATAAATATGCATGTAGTATGATTCAGTGAAATATTTTCTGAAAGCGTACTGCACTAGTTTTACTTGTTTTGCAGGGCCACAAGGAGTACCAGGGCAGAGAGGACTCCCAGGTGATATAGGGCCACCTGGTAGTTTAAATATTTTGTCTTTTGGTCATTTCTTCACCCGACATAGTCAGACAATGGAGTTGCCTAGCTGTCCGAGAGGAACATCCCTATTGTGGAAGGGCTACTCCCTACTGTATATTTTAGGTAATGAACGATCACATGGACAGGATCTTGGTGAGTAAATATTTTTAGATTCTTAGAAACTATTGAAAAATATAATTTTTGTAGCTAAGAACAGTTTAGGATTTTGAATAATTTTTTTTTAATTCTTGTATTGTCAGAGAATATTTTTTGAAATAGATTTGTTTTCCAGTTGCAATTTTCTTTCAAAAAACAACTTAATTTTAGTTATATTTGAAAATGAATACTTACTGTTTTGAAATAGATTTTGTTCAAATGGTTAATTATTGTTATTTTGATTGCCTACACTTGAAACAATTCCTCCTTATTTATTATAGTGCTTAAGTAACAGAGTTGTCTGTTTAGGATGAGTTAAGGTGCATTATCATCTTCTTCATATGGATGTGGGCCTGAAAAGGGCTTTTATTTGATACTAACTTGCATTCTGACTGGGAGGATGTTTAACAACATCTGGTCTCCTTCTTGGTAGCCCCCCAGTGGCACAGCGGTATGTCTGCAGAATTATAACTCTAGAATCCAGGTTTCGATCCCCATGGGGAGCAGAGCACAGATAGCCCATTGTGTAGCTTTGTGCTTAAGTACAAACAAACAAACCTTCTTGTTAACATTATTTTGGTAGGTTTATTGTGGAAAACTTACACTAACATAAAGGCTGCTACCATACTTTAAAGGAGCATGATGATCAACATTGATAAAAAGCAAGTGCTTTTTTAGTAACATATGTATCTTTAAAAAGCTTAGTTTGAAAAAAACATACTCACCACTCTGTACGACAAAGAGATACTACCACATGCAACTGTCGAGAAGATTTTTGCCTACACCACAATTTATGAACAAAACTCTTATTCCTACATGTACTGCACCAGCCTATGATAGAATCATCATTATACTATAGCCCTCCACCATTAAGAGGGTGACATGTCCTCCATGTGCAGTAATCCCCATGAATGATAGTGTTGGAACAAATGCTCATTTTTGATTTGCATTGCTTGTCTTCAGACATATTAAATTTGCTTCATTGTATTTGATATTAAAGATTTTTGCATTGCATTTGTCACGTTAATTTTCAACTAAACCTTATCATCCAGTTATTCGTATTTTATACTCAATTTCTTTTATTATCAACTTTCAGTGTTTTATCCACTCTGTCTTCTCTTGAAGGATCTGTGTCAAGACTCTGACAGAGTGAATGGGGACACTAGCACCTACCTATTTGTAGATTTTGTTTCCATCTCTTCATCTGCAGTGTCCCATTTATCTTGGGTTCTCTGTTTCTTTTTTCTGATCCTCTCCAAAGGATGACGTTTTCTAATCATTTTTGGAGCTGCACCTCTTTGCACATCTGTGGACTCCCTTTTCAGCAGGTCTTTGGGTCACACAGATCCTCTCCTATGTACTTTCCCTCTCCTCTTCCTTCTCTGGTTGTCTTTCCAACCTCTCAGATTACTTACACCTTTTCCATCTCAAGGAAACTGTTTCTTCTTTCCATAACAGGCCACATGTCAGGCTTTACTCCCATATTTTTGCCATTTCCATAAAGATGAGAGATTGTCCACCTGTCATAAATTTCTCATCCATGAATTCATTTTTTATTATCCCTCAGTTCAAGATGGGTGTTTTCCAATATGATATCTTACATCTACTCACAAAAAAAGCTTTTCTTGTTCAGGGCTGCCTTTCATATATGCAAGTTTTTCACTCACCAGTACCCATGAAACTCCCACCTATTCCATGTGTAACGTGGTTCTGCTATGTCTTCACATGCAAATAAACATCCAGCAACCCTCTACCAATAGGAGCATGACACACTCTTCTGACAGTTACTCTCTCTACACAGACCAATCTAATCCTCACTTCTCGATTTTGCACAATAGTGTTAAGATTAGTTTTTGTTTTGTTTCTTAATTAAACAACTTAGTTGTTTTTTTTCTTTATTTCTACAGTTATAAACTAAATGTAGTTTATTATTTTTTAACTTCACTCCAGTTGAACATGATTTCTGAATTTCATACCACTGTCACTAATTCTGTAGTAACAAATCTTACAGAACCTTAACCTGATGTGTCTCAGGATACAGGCCCTGTTTTATTGGCTAAAGAGGTTGTGGTTTTTCAATAGAAGTTAAGAGTCGATCATGCAGCCAGCTATTTTCTTCCAAACTCAGATCTGACATTTCTTTCTCTGGTTGATTTGGACAAGATTAAGGCAATTTGAATAATTTTATTTTTATTTCCTTTCTTGACCGTGCAATCTCAATTTTCCCCATATCCTCAGTCTTCTTGGATATGGTGTTACAGGTTTGTTCCCATTTACTTGTATCTCCTGTTTCATATTATTCCTTTTCTTCCCTCCTACATTGGTCTTTTTCCCAGAATATATAGTCTTCTTTTCTTCTCTAGATATTAGGGGTTCATGCTGTGGCACAATTACATGATAATTATACTTTTTCATATCTTCATGTAGATTTTTCATATATAAATTCCCAACAGTTAGTCATTCCTACATAAATTAGGTCTGACCCTGATAATTCTGTGAGTTTTTTTCCCACATCCAATTGCCCCCCCCCCATCTGTTGAACCCTTTCCACACTTCTCATTTACTTTTCCTCCAGTTCTCTCCTGTCTGCAGTTATCCACAGCTCCCCAACAGAGTTTTGGTGGGCACTGGTTCCCTTATATTTTTCCAGTTTGGCATGCTTATTCTTCTCGACTTTTTTTCACTTCTAACATGGCTACTCTGTTATTTGAATCCTGGGTTAGGATGCATTGTTAACCTACCCACATCCTATTTAGGTGACCTATGGATGGCACCATTTTTACGAAGGTTAATTTTGGAGATCTTACCACATTATTACATTCAAGGGTGGTGACTGCTCAACAGCACTCCTCCTTTGTGTTTGGGGTTTCTCACTTATTACTTAATCCCACACTGCCAAAGGTATGGGTAACTATTTTGTGGTTTCTAGCAGAGTGGGAACTCTTTGACTTGATATGCTCCTGCAGTACACTTTCACCTCAGATCCCAGGATATTTGGAGGTGAGGTGAAAGGATTTATGCCTTCCAATACTCACCCACTTCCTTTAACTCCATTTACTGTATCCTCCTGCCTCTTTGGAATCGTATTTCTGGCCAGCATCTATCTGAGGCAGTTTAAAATTTCTTATCAAGGATGCTATAGAACCTGTCAATCATATTTCTACAAGATTTTATTCCAATGTCCTTTGTACTTCTCTACAAGGCTGAGAACTGGCATCCTATTATAAATCTGTTTTATCTCAACATTTGTATTGACTTACCTTTTTTTTTTTTTTCGCATGGAGTCCTTCACATTTTTAAGGACATTTACACCAGGTCTATGATTCATTTTTACAAGAACGCCATCCTGACAACCACCTCACAGACACACTTGGTTGCTTCTTTTGGAAGCAAATCGTGTGGGGTGGCTCATCTTGTTTGAACATTCCTTTCTTATCTAAACACACAATACCTCTTCTGACTAGGAGCATTTTTCAACTCCTTCCTTAGTTGAGCCCAGTTTCTCTTCTTTGTTAACATTTGATAGAATACATAGTTATCCAAGCCTTATCATTTTATACTCTGTCTACAAGCGAGGTTCTATCCTTTTTGGGAGATATGGGCTTCTACAGAAGCCTTTCTACCCATGGGTCATGCTCCATTCATACCCTTCAGTGAGTACTGTATGATCACTGGAACCTTGCTTATAATCCCCTGGACTTCTGTATCGATTTCTTCCCCTCACTTCAAATCGTTTTTCTAGGTAGATTAGCAGAGAAAACAAAATGGTTGGCATGTCTGTTCCACCTCCATGGCCCAACCTGCATCTGTGTACAGATACTTCTTTTGTGGGTTTGGGAGCATGTATGGATTATATGGAAATTTTCGGATCATTGGTCTTTCATTAAGATGGTGATACACATAAACATCTTAAGAGCTTTGTGCCATCTGTCAGGCTTTGGATCGCTTCCTACTTTAGTATGAGGCAAATTGGTCATGATCCAGTGTAACAAATTGACTGTTATCTCAAACATTAGTCGACAAGGTGGCATTTGTTCACATTCAGTGTGTTTTCCAAATATTATAACTCCTGTTCGAGGCCCATTCATATCGTATACGCTTAGTTGCATGTCATATCCTTGGTGCATTGAATCTCATTGCAGATCAATTATCTTATCCTGACAAGATCTTTCTCATAAAGTAGTCCTCAATTCACAAATTTTGGTGATTATACGACCAGTGGTTTACTACACCTCTAGACTCATTTGCCACCCAGTTCAATACCAAATTATTCATCTTTTGGTTCCAGTCCTTCATCGTTTGCCTTTAGCATTAGATGCCTTCAGTCAGAATATATCCAACATTTATCTGTATGCCTTACCTCCTATCCGTCTCCTTCCCAGGTTTCTATCTATCATCCAGTCCACTCCATGTCATGTCCATCTACTAGAACCTTTTGGCTGGCACACACTGGGTTTCCAGTCCTAACCCTCCTCCAGTCAGCACCTCATTTATCACTCCTCTTCTCCAATCCCACTTTTGTCAACTTCAGTTGTTAGTATGTTATGCCACAGTCTGACTTCACATGTGGCTTTTGACCAGTCCCTTGAGAGGCAGTACAGACTATTCACACATGTAACTACCTCTTTTCACTTTCCATACATCATTCTTCTCTTACGGTATAACAGAAACAAGGGCATAAATTTCACTGTTTATCTCTGCATCATGACTACCTTCCTTCTCATCCAAGTATTCTTCATGTCTCCAAATTTGACTTGACTGTTTGACAATGATTCTTTGATGTCTACCATTGGTGGGTATCAAGCAGACTTATTTAATATCATCCATTTTTTCTTTCTTACCATTTCCCTTTTGTTGCATTCCTTTCAAATCCTTCATCCCCCTCATTTTGCCATCCTTCAGAATTGGTAGCTTGATGTTGTTCTCCACACCCTTACCCAAACACCTTTTGAACACGAGGCCACCTGTTCCTTGTACCACTTATCCCTCAAAACCTATCTCTTAATCTTATTAGCCTGTGGTCGTCAGAGGTCAGATATATTTACCATCGCCTATCATGTATTTTTACCACCATACCTATGATCTCCTGTATCCAGATTATCCCCAAGATATCGGTGGCTCATAAAGGCAACAACTCCTTTACACCAATCTTCCTCCATTTCCCATTTATTTTCTCATTCAGATCCAGATAGACTTCTATGTCCTGTACGTGCTCTCAGAAGTTATATCACCTGCATGAATTCCTTCCATGGTTCCCATTCTCATTTATTCATTCCCTGGAATCTATGTCCTCAACAACATATTTCACCCACTACCCTTACAGGTTGGACTTGCCGACTAATTTGGTTGGCTTACTCAATCTTATCTCCCAATTCAAGATGTTTTCTAGGTATAATGTCACCAGATTTACCATCTCATTTTTTCCTCGGCAACTCATCTACATCATCCCTTAAAAAAAAAATCATTGAGGCTGGCATGTGGATTACACCCAACATGTTCATCTCCCATTACTTACTTCATGTGGCAATTTCTTCTTCATCTGGATATTGTATTCCACCTGTTGCCATACTACACACATCAGTTCAATTGTGAGAAGGTAAGTTTACTTTTTATTTTCTTTCTTTTTTCCAATTGCATAGTTTCCAGTGTAGCATTCCTCTGGACTCCCTACCACATTCCCCCCTCTCTACAAGTGGAGTATGGAAATTGTTACCACTTACCTAGCCACTGGGGTGATGGACCATAGAGGCTTCTTCCTGATTGTGCTCAGTTCCATTCAGTAGAGTTGGACAGTGATGTTCTGCCAGTGTAGATGATGTAGATTCTCTCATTGAATCATGAATTAGAATAAATCCACCAATATGCAGTTCACCCCTCAGGCTATGACTCCTCATCCTACCATCGCCTGGATGTTGGTTCCTGGGCAAGCTGGTATTGGATTAAAGCTATATCTTCTAATATAAGTCCTCACACATGTGTTGGTAGGGAACCCTAATCGTACCACAGACATACTACCGTACTATTCAGTTGGGGAACCCTCAACATACCTTCTCCAGAAGGTTGTGGCTCAGGAGTTTGGTGTAGCCATGAGCTGGATGGCTGATAGTTAATTTGGTTGGGGAACCTTTGGCATATCATATGCAAGTTGAGATTTCTGAGATCTGGTGTGGTAAGGAGTTAGACCAGGAACCAGATGTCTGTTTAGTTATTGAATTTGAATGAACCACCATACTGGCACTTCCCTTCCTAATGTCACTCAGATGTAGTTTTCCTGGGTGGCTGGTGTTGATTTTGCATTTGCACATGTGCCCTGTCTAGGCAAGTGGAATGGAATATTTTTCCCTTCTGTATCCTCATTTTGAAATGAAGACAGTAGAGACCTTTCTCCTACCACAGACCAGGAGGTAAATACCCAATGGCACTTGGTTTTGGACTGGAGTTGACCTACCAAGCGTGGTCTTATGCACCCTAGCCATTCTACACCAGTGGGCACATCCATGTATATATTAACCACACTTTTCAGCCAAGTAATCCATTCTGCTTTCTCCTACTGGCTAGTTCCCAGGAAAGCTAGTCTTAGTCAAAACACTGGACCAGCCAATATTTTTAATCATCTCCTGGATGTCGGTTCCCGGGAGTATGATTTGGTGTACAGCTGGACCTAAGTTTTTTCCACCCAATTAAGCAACACTTACTACCATAATAGGAGAAGAGTATACCTGGTATCAGTGTGGTGCAGTCTCCCATGGGTGTGTTCCTCTCACAAGAGAAGTCCCACTGCATGGGCTTTTCTTGGACACTTTCCAAAAGGGTGCCTATCTAGGTAACTTTTGTGCTGATCCCTCCACCACGTCAGTGTGAGATTGTACCTGCTTTTGTGAGTGGAGGTAAGATATTGTATCAGAAGTTAATATTTTCCTACACTAAAAAATATATTTCTGATAGATACTTCCTTTCACACTTCCTCCCCACTTTTGGTGCTTCTTTTGTGCCTAACTTCAAAATGAGGATTAAGTTGACCTGTGTAGAGGTAGTAACTGCATCAGAAGAGTGTGTCACAGAGAGGGTTGCTGCATGCTTATTTGCATGCAAAGAAACAGCAGAACTATGCTACATGAAGTAGGTGGGAGTTTTAAGGCTGGTGGCAAGTGAAAAAATTTTTATATATAGAGGGGCAGCACTGAAAGCAAAAAAATCTATCCTGTGAGCTATCTTTCAGAAGTATATTTTAATAAGGAAAATATTAACTTTCTTCAACTTAGGTGGATATTCTCTCCTGAGCCTTGGATTACCAAGGTTAATGTATTTCAGATGCTTTTCTCCACATTCTAATTTTCCATCTGTCTGTTACTCCCCCTGGTTCATCCAATGACAGTCAGATTTTTCAGTGCCAGGCCCTTCCTTTGGGTTAGCAATTACCCAAATTGTTGCCATTTGGGTCCTGTGAGCTTTCTCCTGGAGGATGAATTTGTTGGTTCTACATTTCCACTATTATATAGGTTACTGGCTTCTTCTTGCACCACTCCAAAAAGCATTTTCAGCTGCAACCGCCTTTCTCCTTCTGTAACCATCTGGTTTCAGTTGATTTGTCAAGTTCTTTAAGTCTTTCTTGAACCCATACAATATCTGATTCACCAGTTTTTTCTTTCAACTCATTTGCAGAATGTGGTCAGCTTTCTTGGCATGATCAGTCCTACAAAACAGTGGACATCCCTACCCCCCCCACCACACACACCTTGTTGGGCTTACACCTGTTTGCCAGTGTTTTTGTTCTCTGGGTTAGGGTCAGTTCTGTGCATCCTTACCCTCTTCAGAGGAGTGGTATTTTCCTGTCAACGTCTTTGAAGTATTAATTGCTTGTGTCAAACTTGCTGTCATCTTCAGTTTCATCTGTCTGATTGTCTTGTTATGATCCATTCATACAACTCTGCTTTAGTTTCTTAAATCAACTGATAGGGAGACATGCTTGCTCTTAGGACTTCTGCTTTTTGACTCTGGATTTTCTCTTTTGGGCCCACAACCACAACATTCAATTGTTGACCTGTCAGGTCCCAGAAGCTTTCAATTTGCGAATGAATTGACTAATTAAATGGAGAATTACAAAATGATAATGTATATAAATAAGTATATATTATAATTCTCTCACCTTAGCTTTATTAAGTGATGTATACATACCTGGAAATCCATTATTCTGTGCATACTTTGAAAACCAGCTTATATCGGTATTAAATTTTAAATTATTCACAAAGCAATTTTGGGTTATCATAGGAAAATATTTCAAATTTGAAGTCAGAACTGATGGTTTCTTTTTTAAATTCACAAACAACTAAACAATAATAATGTCAATCATAAAAAATTGAAAACTAATTTGCAAAAGTCTCACCTTTTTAGATAGTTTCATTGTTCCTTATTAATAGGTATTAATCTTAATAGTATACAAATAGGGTCACAGACAAAAAATATTGTTGAATTTATTTTATTTTTTTAAGTACTTAAAAATAGAAAAGAAATGTTTTGTTCTTTTGTCAGATTTGTATTTGTTTTTTTAATGTCTTTTCTGAATTCATTTGTTTATTAGAAACATGAATTAGGCTTCAAAGTGCCCTTTGTGCATTTAAGTGTTTAACTTCTCGTCAGGTGGTCCTGGGAGCTGTCTGAAGTATTTTTCAACCATGCCTTATATGTTTTGCAACCTGAACAATGTGTGCCATTTGGCATCTAGAAGTGACTACAGTTACTGGCTAAGCACACCAGAACCCATGCTCATGTCCATGTCCCCAATAGTTGGGAGAGATATAGAACGTTATATCAGTCGCTGTGTCGTTTGTGAAAGTCCTTCTCAGGTTTGTGTTTTTAGTCAAGAATTAACACTTATCACATGACAGTTTAATCTTTGAGAAGTGATAAATCTGTCCCAAACTAGGTTTCTTTTAGGAATACCAATATGTGATACAGCTAATATTTTTCAAAAGAAAGGTCTTTCCCAACTAAACAAAATCAATTTTCAATAATGAGCTTTTATAGCAGATCAATTGAATTTTTTAAAAGTAATACCACCTGTTATCTTGTTTAGTCAAAAGTGAGCTCTTATAACTGGTTAGATTTATTTGAAAGAAGTTAGAACTCTTTGAAGCTACGTGTTTTTCATTGTAATCATGTCAGGTTTATCAAATGGGGTGGGATTATTTTACAGTAGGTGTCTGTGACTTATTGATGATAAATTCAAACAATAAACGGACAGCACGCAATCCACTTGTTTTAAAATAATATGTAATAAAACGTATGTAAAAAATTTCTTTACACTATAGGATATCACAGTTGTATCTAAAATTATCTTTTCTTGTCAAAAGTCTACACAGACTAGTTCAGTTACTTTAGAACCCAATTGAGAAGATGGATTATTTTTCTATACTCTGTTTCTTACTATACAATCTGCAATCAAGTCACTTATATTACCCCGTGGGTTACCACAGTTGTATCCAGAACTTCAAATAATTGTCTTGTTTTCATCAGAGTCCACACAGATGGGTTCAGTTACTTTAGAACACCCTTTGACAAAACAAATTATTCTCCTCTATCTCTGTTATTACAATAACACTGTGAAACTCACTATAAATATTGCCTGTTGCTGCTAAACTAACAGTCATACAGTCTAACTTCACTTTCACTAACTTAACATTTTCTGACTTAGATTTACTTGCACTCACTTGGTTGCCTATGTATATACATTGCCCAACTGAGGCTAGAACTTTCTACACATTACAATATGCTATTATGTAACAATACTCACTTAAAGCAACAAGAAAAATACAGAAGGTTTGAGTAATGACGTCAAATTACAAAAGTTGAATTACACACACAAAACGTACAACTCTTACCGAGTAACAAAATTTGTCATAATTATTGTCTTTAAAATAATTACTTTTAACACTCTTGTTATGAAAACTAAATAATCATTAAATATTAAATCACTAAAGGAACTAAAGAATAACTCTTACATTAAACAGTCTTGTATATCCAACACATCACTACATGGTTAGTTTTATTTTTAAAAAGTGAAACACCCTTTCCAGTTTGTTTTGTTTGTGAATGGTGGCAAATTTGGAGGTCCATGTTCCTTTTGAAGGTGCAATCCATCTTAGATAAGTTTTCTTTCTGAATGGTGAGGCTAATTTACCTAATATCTCCTCTGGGGTATTTTTTCAGATCTATAAATAATGTAACAATGAAAATTTTAGCAAATAATTTTTCATCACTTAGAAACTCATTATGGCCAAAGAAATAGAATTTATTTTCTAATATTAAGTTTATTTTATGAACAAAAAATTGATTAATTCTGCTCAATTATATGCAGAGGAACATTAATTTGACAGCACTTTAATACAGTATTATTCATGTACTTAATATTTTTCATTTCTGTTTTCAAACAAAACTTTTTACCATTTGTATGAGGTACTTTCTAAAATATATTGTGTTAATGATTACAAAATGTTAAATCATACTTTATCATTATTTTATGAAATTGTTTGTAAGACACTTTTATTTCTCTCTTACATTTTTACTATAATAACTCAATTAATAATTTCAGGTAATTGCTGTACACAGCCAGTCTACTATTGTGCCAGATTGTCCTAGGAATTGGGAAAGTTTATGGATTGGCTATAGTTTTCTTATGGTAAATATTTTCATCATTAAGTTAAAAAAAACTGCTACCACAGCAAATGATTCAATAGAATATATTGCATTGCTATGTATCAAAAATAAGTTTCAGGGACGTGTTTAAGCACTCCATGGATTTTCAGATCGGCTTACCAAATAATGAGGCAACTGATGTCTCTACAATAAAATTATGTGACGAACTGCAAGAATCCTCATGCAGAATCATTAAAATGACTTTCAAAAGATGTACTGAAATATAAAAAAAAGATGAGCAAAGTAGTTTTTTGACACTTCTGTCATTTGTATAACTCTCTTGACTTTCCCAATCATTATTTCTAGTGGAGGAAAAAAGCTTTTCCAACCTCAAACAGATTATAAAATGTATGGTTAATTATAATACAAACAAAATTGGTTGGACTGGCAACAATTTAAATCAATTTTCAAAAATACCCAAACATCGGACTTAATGAAAGCAAGGAATGATACATTTCCTTAATTGTAACATTTTTTTTAGTACTACTTATTATTTAACAAACGATAGGGGGATAGATTAAAAACGAGCTTGGAGTGGCAAAAAATAGCTAGCAATAAGCCTGAATGATATCTATGAGTATAGATTTCAACAACAACAAAAACAAAATGGTAAAACATATCCCCTACAAGAATCTTTGCATATCTCCAAAATATTAAAAATATATGCTTTTATAAGGATAAGAGAATTTGACTCTAAGTTTTGCTGTGGATTAAGGATAAGTTCATTATAACTTTTATGGGAAAACTATGTTTTCATTTTTGATGAGAAATTCTGCTGTTCTTACAAAATTTTCTGCAAGCTCTTTGCATCCATCAGTGCCTTTGGAAAGGTTTCATCTTTCTTTAACTGTTGAAAGGAAATAAATCTTTTGCGGCTGCGAAATGGCTCAGAATGAGTCAAAATCCTTCTTGCAATTACTTGCTAAAAAGTTGACTTCATACAGCAAGTCATGCTATATCACAAGACTACCCACAAATTTTAAACTTCGTGTCTTGGCAGCAATTGCTTTCATCTTAGAATATGACTTTATTCTATTGGCTGGTTTGAAGATATTGACTTCTGCAGTAGGGAATAAAGCATTGTAAACCTGGTATCAGCTGGTATCAGAATTCCAGAACAGCATCATTTCTACCTTCTCATTATATGTTATTGAGTGACATCACAATTGACTGGAACATGTTAATAATAAATGAACTGCACTTTTCTGCTCATTTAATTCTAACTTAAGACTATGATCAATAGACATTTCTTGATATGCAGATCTTTTTCCATGTTTGCCCTGCAAGGGTTTTAAATTGTCCTTTATAGGTTTATCACATTGATTCAATGCATATTTCTTGATACTTGAAAGTGACGTGCATCTCAAATTTGCTTGTTACTATTTGTGAACTGTTAATCACCTTGTGTTATATTCTAAAATACATTTAGGACATTTATATTCCTTTACTGCATTAGAAGTTAAAAAAATTATGTATCAATCCTTATACCTGAAGAATACTGTAATTTGCAAATATAGGCTTAAAAGTACATCTCAATTCAACTCGAGAGTATCTACAGTGACATAACTTGCATAAATAGTTTTTAATAAAAACTATCTGTTTACCTATGTATGGAAGGGCTAAAGAAATATTTGTTTAGCAACTTTTCAGTTGTTAACATTGGTTTTCATGAGTTAATATTTCTTTATATTTTTTGAAATTAGGTAATAGTATAGGTTTTTCAAAGTTTTATGTTTTTATTAATATTATTATTCAAGTTTTAAAGTGTTTATCTTATAATGAAAATAGATGAAAAGCTTATTTCCACACACAGTAATGCATTTACAGATTTGAAGTTTATTACATGTGTCCTTTTTCTTAAGGGAATATAATTTACATAATTGTTTTGTATCTATTTTGTTCTAAAGAATACAGATGCTGGAGCAGAAGGAAGTGGTCAGCCATTGTGGTCACCAGGTTCTTGCTTAGAGTATTTTAGGTCAAATCCTTTCATAGAATGCCAAGGTCATGGTCGCTGTAATGTGTACTCTACAGCCTATAGTTTCTGGCTTGCTTCATTTGACCATTCCAGTGAATTCAATGCCCCTAAACAACAGACATTGAAGGCTGATAAGCTTCAAACACGTATCTCTCGCTGTAGAGTGTGTCTACATAACATACCTCGTACTAGATAAAGTTTTATGGTTGTAGTATGTTACTCAGCTTTGTTAATATTCTTATTTTAAACATGCAGAACTACTATTTAGAAACCTTACTGATTTGGAAAGACTATTTGCTAGATTCTTAAGTACAAGTTACTAAAGCTAGATTTTGGGTTAGAAAACTATCTTTATCTTGGAGTTGCAGTGGAGGGATTTTACAGTAGAATTCTTTAAGCACCAAGAAAGAATTTTGGGGGAATTAACGTAACACATTAGCAGCTTGGAAGACAAATAAAAAAATACATATATAATCAAAAACATCAATAAGATTATCCTGTGGTTATGAATAAGAAAATACTGGAATATCACTTTTTTCTTTCTTTTATTAATTTCCTCTACTGGTTACATGATTTGAAAGGTCACTTTTTAAGTTCTATATAATTAAAACATATTCTAGTTAGATTCAAAATCTTCACAAGAGTTAGCTAGAAAACATACTAGGTTTGCATACACACATATATATATTTGCTGCCAATCTTCCCTAACAAAAAATTGTGGTTAATTTTGGTTTGAAAAAAAACACACTAAAATACTTTGTATGACAACAGATTGATAAATATGAAATTCATTTATATTGAAATACAACTATTTTTGAGAGTTATTGCAAATAAAACTAAATACAAAAATATGTCAATTTACTTTTACTATTTTTTTCTCAACCATTTTTTTCTGTGTAAGTATTTAATATCTAAACCAAAATGTCACTTAATCTGATGAGAAGGTGACAATCATCATATAATAATTGTCATGTCATTTAGAAAATGTCTAATACTTTTTTGGCAGTACTAGTGTGTGTGTTTATATATATATATATATATGAAAGCACTGGTAGTTGTATGGTTTTTGTTATAGATTCCCAGTAAAATTTTTTTCCCGCATGGAAGTGTTTCAATTGTTTTTGTTTTGTTTTTGAAGTTTTTAATGCTGTTATAAAATCAGTGATATGAATTTTATGCTTATCATTTTAAACTCATTATTACCAAGTTCTGTCAGTCATGTCTTGAAGTAAGTATTATCATTATTTTAATTTGGAACACAAAATTAAACTATTGGTTCATATATAATATTAATGTTTAGCATTCCTTTATAGTGATGGTTCATGTATGGTACTAGTACTTTTCTCACTTTTTGTCTGTTCATATATCATATTGGTTTACTCTGTTATAAACATACTTGTCAATGCAGAGAGTAACATGATTGTCTTACCTTTTCCCATGTTACAAGAGTACATATCGATTTTGGTTGTCAGTATCTTTAGATATTTTTAAGAATGTTTTTCAACACAATGAAATATCACACAGCCAGTACTTAAAAAAAAGGGGGCAAACCAGTTAGTTTTTATAAATGTTTTTATATCATATCAAAAAATTAGCTTTTACATAGAGTTAACATTGGCATAAATATTGTAACTGAATAACATTGTTGTGTTTTGAATTTTGTGTCCTGCAGCAATAGAAAATGACTGGTACAAAATTTTCATTTCTGTTAAGTGTGAATGCCCTGTATGTGTAAAACTTTAAACAGTTGTACAGATTCTGTTCATTGTTCCATGACAATAGCTAAATTCATTTAACAATTGTGAAGTTATTTCAGAGGTACTTATATTTTAACTGCTTATTCACCAGTTTATAATAGCAGTCACATAGCATTTTAATCTATAATAAGAGAAGTTTTCAAAACGCATTAACAATTTAACATAAGAATGATTGAATTTCTGTAATGATACTACTGTCCAAATATAACTATAAAACTGGCTATGTTTAGCATGTGTGTATATCTTGTGTAAAACAAGTTTAAGGAGGAACCTTTTTCTAGCAGAAGCTGTTTAATCTTTCATAGTTTTATTTTTCTGTATTATAAATCCTTTTATAGAGTTTCAGATTTATGAATTTTTTGGACACTGTTGCAAAATATTGTAATTTTTACTTATTTTAAGGTATAATTTACATAAGGTTGGGAAAATGGCTTTACAAAATTTTACTTTCTCAGTATTGTATTTTTTATAATTTGTTTTTTAATTGTGCAAAACAATTTTAGTAAGATTATTCTAATCAAGCTTGTTTTTTAAGTAATTTTTTTGTTATTGATAATATTTTAATTACTTTTCTAAATACCATCATAGAGTATCATGAAATCCTAAAATAAGAACATTATTGATTTATTTTATGAAGTTCTGATACAGATTTAGATATCACTTCTGTTTTCTAGATGAAAATGCAAGAAGTTTGAAATTTAATCAAAATTACTTTCTTTAATGGTAAATAATAGAATGTAAATTTTTAAAGTAAATTTGAAATAAAATAATTTTTGTTTCTTAGATTTCAAATCTACTTGTATTACTAAGCATGGCAGTGCTTAGTACGTAGGGATGGGTAGGGAAAAAAATGGCCACCACATATTATGTATTGCCCATCATAGTCTCAAATCTATTAGGAAACGCAGAAGCAGTATAGTGTTTTACTAACTTCTACATACGATGTCCATCAAGACAACTCATCACATCAGGCCAAAACTGCTGCCTTTATAGCGACTGCCATTCATTAATATTAATTGTTTGAAATAAGAGGGGAAACAAGTAATAAAAAACATTTTTTGGAAAAATAAGGATGATGTAGGGAATGAAATGCTAAAAAGTACAGAAACAAGGTAGGGATGAATACACAAAAACCATACAAAAATCCCTATATAAGTAGCCACTGAATCAATGTTACAAGCTTATGGGAATTAGCCACTGGAAGACATTATAGCATTATTCAGCTTAACTGCTTTTATTAAAACCTGAATTCATGCAAAACAAAAATGAATTTAATATTTAATTGTAGATAAATGTTTCTCTTGGAAAAGTTTGGCTACTTATGTAGTAATTTTTGTATGATTTTGCATTGCATTCCCTACATCATCCTTATTTTTTCAAAACATTTTTTATTATTTGTCTATTAATTGATTGATTAGTAATTATTTTATGATTCAAGTTTGTTTGTTTTTTGAAGCTTTATCCATAGGCTTTCTTTAGTACAGTTTCTACTTTTGTCAAGCATGTAATCAAAGGAATTCCCAGATTTGTTATATAGAGTTAAGGTTTGGACTTAGTAGTATCAATTCCATTGGCTGGAGATCTCCTGATTTTTCTGGGTCGAATATGTTGACATTTCTTGAAAATGTGTTTCAGTAAGGGTTTTCTTGGTGTTACTTTTCAAAAAGGCTACATTTGTGCAACATTCTTGAAATATTATCTGTGTGTGATTTGTTATTATCATTAGCAAGGTGTTTTGCAGTTTTCCTTCAGTTTTTCAAGGAATTGATTCTTTTATTTAATATCTCTTTCAGTGAGTTTTTTTCTCCATCCCCTGCATTGTCTTATATTATAGGACAGTGTTTTCTTGTATGTTTAATATGTACTTGGAGAAACAATGAAAGTATTTTGCAAATATTCTTAAACCCCAACCAGCATCATGTAAAAATTTGATTCTGACTCTGTCAAACGTTAATTCTCTCTGTTTTGGCATTTTCATGTCAACACCACACTGTATTAACTATACTTGACAATGTTTTTTCAAAAAACAAATCATTTTATATACCTACATGCACCTCGATAAACAAAACAAATAAAAAATTAAAAATGTAAAAAAATTAAAATTTTTAACAGTGGTTACTGTAACAGAAATTAGTGGCAATTGTATGACAATTCTGCATCACTTTGTATTTAAACTAAACATTTTGAACAACATTTTAAACACCTATTGGCTATTGAATTTAGTCATTTGTAACTATATGTTGCTATCTTAAAATGTTTAATAAATTAATTAACCAAATATGTACAGAGAAGGAATGTTGCATATAATCCCAAATTTACTAAATGAATTTACATGAAGTATGTGTGGAAATGATAACAATCATTTTCATAATAAAGTAAATTCAGCTTTTAATTATTCCATATCATTAATCTTAAGTGTAAAGGAAATGTATACAAGTAACTTATAATAATAATGATATACTAAAAAGTAATTAATATATTATTCTGCCTAACCTTACAGTCACTATCATACCAACCATACATGCATTTCACTCCAGATTAACAAAATGTTTCACCATTGCTCCCAACCTTATAAGAGGAACAGTTAGGGACAGCCACCATACTGGAAAATTATGACTCAAGGGTTGGCAATGATGCATTAATGAAATCATTGCTAAGTCAAGACAACATGTTGGAATGCCACTTAAGCAACCTGTAAGGAGAGGTGCCACCAAAAGTACGAAAACTTCAAGGCTGCGGATGAAGTTTATTTTGTAAATTATTTACATTTTAAATTATCTTGAAATTGCTAAATACAGTTGAGGTCATGTACTAAATGTAGCCCAATGTGTTATTTTCTGTAGCAGGTTTGGTCAAAGAACTTATAAAATATTTCATCGGATCATTGCATTGTGTCCAATTTGACTATGTGCATGGAGGACAGCCTTTCTACAGTTGCATAGAACAGAGATACTTCCACATTCCAGTGCCCTTTTTCTGATTGTCAGCTATAGAGAGACTATACTTTGTGAATGCAGTTTTGCACATCTAAGAATGATTGATTCTTACTTTTGAGGTGGCAGTTTATTTCCATATTTCAGAGTGTCAAGACCTATTGACCAACCAATAGGCACTAACTATTATAATGATGAGAGGATTGAAGAGACTTGTTTGTGAAGCAATAAAATGAATATGGACAGTCTTTTCTTTATTGACGCTATTGTAGATGAAAGAAGAAATAACTTATATTTACAAAACAAAAAGTCCTCTGTGGCATCCCACATTCCTAGTTTAATTTCATCAACAATAATTAATTGCCATTTTACATATTTGAGGGGAGATGAAGCTCTATGTAATGATCACTGTGGTAAGGAGTATAACAAGTTTAAAACTACCTATATTTAATATACATATGCAGGGTGGTCCAAAATTATCTTTCCTAATTTAATATTTAATGATTAAATAAAAGAAATACAACCATGTAGTTTTCAATATCTTGTAGCCCAATTCAAATAGTTTTTATTATCATGTTTTATTTTTCACTCCAGTGAGCAGTGTTACCCCATAAAATGGCAACCATGCAAGAAAAGGTTCAATACATCATTTGGCTTGCAGAGACCAAGTCATTGATGTAGTGCAGCATAATTACAAAAGCCAGTACAGGAAAGAACCACTATCGAAACCAATTAACCAGGAGTGGGTGAAGAAATTCTTGGAAACAACCAGTGTAGTACAGCAACTAGGAGTGGAAAGGCTCTCTGTCAGTGATAAACATATCAAACTAGTATGTGAATCATTAAAGTGTAGCCCACAAAAATTGCTTCAGCATGCTTAACAAGAACATAACATGCCCAAAACCTCCCTACTCCATGTCATTCACAAACAAATTTATCTGCATGCATACAAACTTAAGTTGTTACAGACATTGCAACCAAATGACAGACCATGGTGCAAGACATTTGTATTGAATATCCTTGATTGTATATGTGAAGACAAAATGCACTGTTTAGTGATAAGGCTACATTTTGTACCTCAGGTAAAGCAATTCATCGCAATGTCCATGTTTGAGGCTTGGAAAACCTCCATGACATCATTGAAATTGTGTGGTAGCCCAAAGGTGAATGTATGATAGAATCATTGGTCTTTACTTTTTCACTGAGAGCACTGTTATCAGGAATATGTACTTTGAAATGCTGGAGCAATCTATGTTCACACAATTGGAGGAAATGCACAACAGATAATTTTTCGAAAGGGTGATGCTCCACCTCAAAGGAGCTGGTTGGTCAGATGCTTCTTAGATCATACATTTTTGGAGCAATGAATTGGTCAGGAAGGGTGAATTCCATGGTCTCACTGTTCACCAGACATCACTTCACTAGGCTCCTTCTTTGGGGGGGTATGTTAAAGATATTGCGTATTGCACACCTATAACAAACATCAAAGAGCTTAAGACCAGAATAATGGATACTATTGCCACTGTAATTGTGAACATGTTCGGTGAATGTAGACTGAAATGGAATACCAGTTAGACATGCTGAGAGCCACTAATGGTACAAACATAGAAGTCTACTGACATGAAAATAAAAACTGTTTGAGTTGGGGTATAAAATGTTGATAACTGCATGGTTGTATTTCTTTAGTTATTTAATTATTAAATTTCAAAATAGAAAAGATAATGTAGGACCACCCTGTACAATAAAAGTAGAGCACTTGCAAGAAGAAAATATTTATAAATTTAATATACTTGAATCAGGTTATGTTTTTAATTAGTTATAAAGGTAATACCTGTTAGATTTCAAATCTTACAACTCTCTTTTCCTTGTCTTTGAATCTTAAAATTTGGAGTTAAAAGAACAAAGTATTAATTTAATTAAAAGCTTAAAATGAAACTGAACATAAATAGAAATTGTACTACACTAAAAATGGTGAAATGTAAAGTAAGTAAAACTGAACAAAATACAAAATAAAGTGCATGCTATGCAAAACTGAACAAAATATCATAGATTCCACCTCAATTTTAAAGGTTGTAGTATGTAAGTATTGCATACCCTACAGTTTGCACATGTTATATTTACAGAATTTTTGAATTTGCTTAAATTTTGATCTGGAACATACTAAGTGCAATTTAAGTCATATTAAATTCAGCCTAAAGTGTTACTTTTTTATAGCTTGGCTAGAGGTCAAGGTACTTAAGTAGTGTTTCATGAGGTACTTCCATTGTGTCAAATGACATTGTATATGAAAGATACCTTGCAATTGTCACATGGAGCAGAAATATTTCCAATTGCAGTGTCCATTTTCTTATTAATCAACTACAGAGAAAGAGTATGTGTATTTTAAATGAAGTTTTGGCTCCTTCAAAGGAAATTAAATCATGGCAGCAATAAAACTCGCTGACCAAACCCAGTACTTGTTTTGTTATACTTTTTTTCTATCTGTTAATTGTGCACTGCATTTTTTTCAAGCCATGTTTAACTTTAATTCATCTTTCAGTTTTCATACAGCATGTTTTATTTTTCCTATCTTTTTGGCTATGCACTAGTCTCTATCATCATGATCACCTACTTCTCTAATTCTCATCGGTTAGAAATTTTATTTTATTCAAACTTCAACACTATGTCTTGTTCTTTTCATCTAACATGTGTCAAATCTCTACACCTGCCCTTCCACATACTAAATCCTCTAATCTCTTGTTTTTGCAGAGATCTGAGTGACTTGAGCTAGGATTATTCTTCAATTACCACAGCTTATCTTGTGAGTTAATACCTAAAAAATGCCTCTGCATTCTAAAAAGAGCCTTAGCAGAGAGTCAAGTTGTGCTGAAGGTAAGAACAGAGGAAACTCAATTAACTTAGAAAAGTTCTCTATTGAACACTGAGTGATCCTTTGCACTATGACAGGCATTCCAGAGCTTTAATTACACCTGCCAAGATGGCTAAATCAAGGTCTGGTCCATCTGCTACCTCTGATCAAATTGTTGTCTTCAACAAATCCACTGATCTTGAAGGTACAGATAGAAAATCATCAAGAAGGTGTGGCCAACTGCAGATTTGTTGAAACCAGGTGTTGTGATCTATACAGTGAGATGTGGAGATTGACATCCAACACAGCCATTGTCCCTTACTAGATGATACATTTCAATATGGCCAGATATGAGGTGAATTGGACAGACTATGTTCACATCAGAAGCACAGAAACAATGGTAGCAAGTATGTTAGCTGTCATCATGGCCCATGCTTGACATATCCTAAATATACCAGGAGCCCTCACACTATGAGGGAATTATGCTTTATTTTAACAATGCAAGATCATGATTATATTCAGCAAGTTTCCACCACAATTATCATTCAACTTAGTCTGCACTTGAAAAGGAAAAACTGCAAAGTCCTTTCAGCATATGGGGTTTCAGAGCTCCTAGTCATTATAAATAGTCAAGATAGACTACCAATTTCTTAGGATCTAATCTGACAAACTTATCACACTGCTGTGTGTCTAGTGGTTATCAGATTGTCTACTCTGCTGAAAATCTGCTAAATACCACAAGATGTAGCAATTATTGAAATATATCAGATCAATGTCTCACTGTTTACTGCCATATCTTGCTCCTCATCAGTTGATCAACAGCCTATAACAGTTTTCTTATTATAAGAGACTGACAGAATTTATAATATAATTCTTCGCGAATTGTGAAAATCTAAAAGGCTTTTACTTATACTTCTTAATACTAATAGTATAAATATATACTATTGTTACGTCTCCGTTTGTTAATTAATTTTCCGTAAATTCGTTCCGACGAAACTTTAGCGACACAAGTCCTTTCTTAAATAAAACTGGTTTATTCTTTCTGAATATAACTTGGCGATACACTTAATTTCAACAATCGCCTTCCAATACTCGTTCCATCAGCCTATCAAATGTTGCTGGAG
>NW_013667934.1:177188-180882 GCF_000517525.1 Limulus polyphemus
AAGTTAACGTTCGTTCGTGATACTGTTTGTTTTAGCGCGAATATTGAGATTAAGTGTATCGCAGAGTTATATTCGGAAAGAATAAACCAGTATTATTAAGTCAAGACTTGTGTCGTTAGAATTTCGTCGGAAAGTTAATTAACAAACGGAGACGTAACACTGTCTTCAAGTTTTGTACACCAAAAAACTTTTCAAATATATTATGTTGTTTTTGGGCTTAGGATTCTTTTACAGTGGGTGTCTGACTTGTTAGCGATGAATTCAACAATGAATAAACAGCACCCACTTCATTCATTTTCAAAATAATATATATATATATTTGGAACAAGTTAAAGGTATGTACAACAAATTATTCACACTATACAGGCATAACATAAACACTATATATAGTTCTCCTTGTCAAAAGACCCCCTTAGTAACTTAGGCCTGTTCAATTACTTTAGAATTTAAGTTGACATGGTGAACTATTTTCTCTATTACTATCTCACTAGTATTCTGTGTGTGATTCACGTACACTTACAGATGTGGCGCAAGTTACCATAATCATTTGGTGTTATTTCTCTTCTGAATAACCTTTGTTCCTTTTGTCAAAGTGCACTCAGGCTGATTCAAATACTTTAGAACCACACTCTGATGGAATATTTTTTTTTTTATCTTCTTTTCTAATGTTAGTCTTACTCTAACATATTAAACGTTAGGCCTATCACTTCTGTGGTAGTTAACGTTTCCTTTTGTAACTTTACTTTCCTCTGCTACTATCTGTCTGCTACTTCCCACTCATCTCACACTATATCTTTATCACCTATTACTCTGTCCGCCGTCTATATTCTCGACGTCAGTGTATTGCACTTGACATTCAGTAATCTCAAAATCAATGAATTATTAACAAAACCTCTTACAATGTCTGCGTTTAACTCTTATTATAACAAAAACTAAACAATAATAAAATATTCACTCACAAAAACAAATCAATCAATAACATCTAAACCAAACAGTCTTTTATATCATGACAGACAGTCAGTTCATCAATTGCATAAACATTTCTGAAAAAAAACATATATATAATATGTTGTATAGATTGTTTTAAATGTAGATATATGTACTCATTAATTTATAATATTGCTCCCCTAAAGCCCTACTGTGGTTTTCTTAAGTCGACAGTAAAATGCAGTTAAGTCATAACGGCAATAATTAAAGGAATGTAAAGATCTACCTGGAGGTGAGTCATGATTTTGGAAGAATGAAGACCAAATCATTTCAGTGTAGGTATTGATATTTGTTGAAGATTAATTTTAAGATGCAAGTAATGCAATATGAGAAAGCAAAGTAAAGCAAAAAACATTGTTCTTGCCATGACCAGGACAAGAACGACCCACATACACAGATTAAAAATACACACATCCAGTAAGAAAACAAAGAACTGACGTTTCTCTAACTTTAACTAAAGAAACACAAAACTGTACAATAACCACTCTGTGTTCTCATTGGAAAGTTGTTCTAGAAACATGTGAAAATCACCTTCCACTGGTTTACAGTCAAAAAATATCATAAGACAAAAAAGATAATGCAAGGTTGATGTCTACTGGAGAGATGTTGCAATATGAAGGTACAGGTTTACAGTGGTCAAGATTGAACTGTTACAGGTAACTAAAGTCTGAAAATATTACACAAATTTGGATATTATAGAAATAAAGTTATAAAAAAACTAGCAGTTATGATAGCAATGTTAACCAAACTCTTCCCTCCTATCTCTGAACCATGACCTTAAGACAAACGGAATACAGAAACAGCCAGAGAATGACACAGATATCCTGGAAATAACCAATAGGTAAAAATACCACATTATAGCATAGTTAGTAAAATACAATAACAGTGGCGGATCCAGAATTGATCGAAAGGGGGGTGCAACAACAGGGCGCAAAGAGACCCGCGAGCGAGCACTTATAAGGGGTCCTCCCCCAGGAAATTTTTAAAAGATAAAGTCTATTTTATGGCATTTTAGCTGTCATTTTAAGGTAGACATGTAAGCCTTTGACACAAGAAATCATGAAAGGTAAATAATCTGTTAAGTGACTTCGTTTCTTTGCTTTCCACTTAATGCAGGTCATTTAACATTTGAATAAAAATGACATGTAATTTTATATATCAGGTTTCATTGGTTAATACAAATATACGGTTTTCATATTATTCTAATGACTTTATTAGGCATGGTAACTGTAAGAGGTGCAAAATTATAAAAATTTGATAAATATCCCCTTGTTTTAATTTCCAAGATTAAATAAGAAAGAAAAACCATTAATAACTTCTTATATTTATAGAAATGGGCATTGACGTAAACGACTAGTTAAAAGTCTGGGTGAAACAATGGATAATTCTACGGAGTGCTTATTTTGTGCACTTATTGATTATGAGATCATAGTTCAATAAAATGTCCTTGTCGACATACAACAAAAGTAGATCGTTCAGGCGTTGCTCTGTCATAGTGCAGCACAGATCAGTCTTTATTTAGCTTAAAGAAGAAGTTGCTCTTTCTACAGAAGTAGGTGTTCCTGGAGCTACAAAAAGGTGAATTGGTAGCATGAAGAGATTCTGATAGTGTTGTTGGTAAAGTCTCAGTGTTCTTCAAACGTACACTCTATCTTTGTATCTATTATTGCAGGGAATTAGCATCAGGAAGCTCACTAGAGAATATTTCCTGGAACTTGTTGGTTGTGGTTTCTGAGATGGGGTCTGCTACAACTATATTTTTGGGAAGAAGACTGAGAGAACTCATTGCTATGCTTGATAGTTGGTTAAACCTTGACTTCAGGTCCCCCACAAGATGATTGGCAAATGGAATGAAAATAGATCAGTGCCAAAATTCTTCTGCTGACTCTGATACATGATTCGACTGACAGCACTGCAGTAACATGGAACACCCAAATGTTCTCCATGGACAAGCATCTTTGCTGCATTGGCTTCTCGAAAAATTATTTGAAATCGTGTTTGAGCATCATCATGTGCTAGTGCAATACATGTAATTACACAGATATGTCATCATAAGCAGAAAGTACATCTTTGCTTTCACCCTGCAACTGTTTGGAAATATGTTTTGTGAATCCAAAGAAGTAACGACAAACATATAGTGCAACTAAAAACTCAGATGATTGGATTTGCTTCAGCAATTCAGAAGTTTCAGTTACACTGTAAGCATTCCATTTCACACTGTTATCAAGGTTAGGTGTAGAAATCTGCTCTAGATATAAAAGTAGACATTGGTAAAGATCATGGAAGTCTTTAATTGTAGTATGCTGTTCGACCCATCGAGTATCACACATAAGTTAAGTTCCAATTTATTCTTGGTTAACATTGGCTTTCCTTCAGATTTTCTATTCTCGTTCACGTGTTCCGTACAGGCCTACAATTTGCACTGACGTTTAGGTGAGTACTTGAAGAATATGCCTAGTGCTTTCATTGAGAAAACCATTCTATGCATCTGTGTAATTGTACATGCCTTGGACAATGAAAGGTTGAGCTGATGGCTACTACAATGACAATAGATTGCTTGTGGTACTTCTGCTTTCAGTCATGCTTGACACCCTTACTGAGCTCACGCCATAGCACCAGCCCCGTCATATCCTTAACCTCGACACTGATTTAAGTCGAGTCCACACTGTGTGAGAAGATATTGTTACGTCTTTGGTCGTTAGTTAAT
>NW_013667934.1:181507-183092 GCF_000517525.1 Limulus polyphemus
TCAACAATATGTCTCTCTCTGTCCGCAGTTCAATTACACATTACATTGTTGCCGTCAGTTCTTACCAGTCTTATATATACAAGAATACCGCATATCTAGTAACCTCTCGAGACTTTAGGAAGCTTCGAGAATATGACGTGTTACTAGCGTCACGTGACCCCCGATGTCGTAACAATATTTTATCGCCTGAAACAGATCTTCTCCACGTACATTTTCACAGGCCACAAATCCAAGCAATTTCTCAACAGCCAGTCCGACTTTGACATATCTGATCACTATTCCCAATTGTTCCCAGTTTGACACATCAGCTGCCTTATCAATTATGAGAGCATAGAAATTGCTTGCTTTGATGTCAGTAACAATTACGTCACGGATATAATCACAGATGCACTTTAAATACTCATTCTGGGTTGTCTTGGAAACGTAGATTTCACGAGATGAACATGTTTTAAGATTCTCTTCAAGCACTTTATCCCCTGACTCGACTCTGAAGTTTACAATTGCTATGAATTTACCTTGCGAAACATAATCAGTTGATATGCCGTTATGATGATGATGATGACCTCTTAACGCGATGTCTTCTCTCCCACACAGCTCTGTAGATTTCAGAATAGGGTTTACTGTTGCTTGATTCTTTTGCAGTCGTTCTTGTGTAGCTGTATAAACTAATATGTCAACTTGCTGCTCGGGGTTATTCGTTGTGCAAATAAATGCTTCCATTCTTGCCTCAGTATCTTTCCAGTTGGTAAGTGGACCAGTAACAAGAATTTGATTTCGGCTACTTGTGTACTGGTCGACAGGCAAGAGAATGCATGCTAAACAAAATATCCCATGTGCAGAAGATGAGTAGGCTGCAAATGTATATTTGTTAAACCATTCCCTTTTGCAAAATCTCTCACGAACTGCAAATAAATAAACATTGATTAATAATATTGATTCGTTATTTTTACCACACTTTCCTTTTCATCAATTGTTTCGTATAAAAGAATATACATATGACTTCGCCACTTCTAATGAAAGGCAAAAACACTTTTTGTGAAATTCATCGACTCAAAACCTAGGTAAGTTATTAAATATAGTTTCGGGACTGCTGAACTACCTCTTCGACATATGTGGCATCCATTACTATATCGTATTTTATGTTGGGCTCAAAGCTGGTTCACACTCACAGGACATACGTCGAATACATAAACGTACATTATTTAAACCTACTGCTATAACAAAGAGTTACGTATCATCATAATTAACTTTTACTATTTGCATGAAAATGATTGAAAGTATAAGTATATTGCTGCAATTAACATTTATCTAGTAGGACATTACCTATTGTTACGTCTCCGTGTGTTAATTAATTTTCCGTAACTTCGTTCCGACGAAACTTTAACGACACAAGTCTTTACTTAATAAAACTGGTTTATTCTTTCCGAATATAACTCTGCGATACACTTAATCTCAATACTCGCGCTGAAACAACACTATAACGAACGAACGTTAACTTCAACAATACCCTGTGACTGCGGTTCAGTTACTCACTATCCACTCACACGCATTACCTCCCCGCGTCACGTTTTCCCCCTCTTATATA
>NW_013667934.1:183764-188743 GCF_000517525.1 Limulus polyphemus
TATATAAGAGGGGGAAAACGTGACGCGGGGAGGTAATGCGTGTGAGTGGATAGTGAGTAACTGAACTGCAGTCACAGGGTATTGTTGAAGTTAACGTTCGTTCGTTATAGTGTTGTTTCAGCGCGAGTATTGAGATTAAGTGTATCGCAGAGTTATATTCGGAAAGAATAAACCAGTTTTATTAAGTAAAGACTTGTGTCGTTAAAGTTTCGTCGGAACGAAGTTACGGAAAGTTAATTAACAAACGGAGACGTAACAGTATTAATCTATTGATTGAGTTTCAGATAACGCCAATAAGATTGGTGTTGCATGCATATCATTCGTTAAAGTTGTGAACAGAGATATGTATACGATTTTTGTAAAAAGAAGGCACTCTCTTCTTTTGAAAGAATCGAGTGCGAGCATGGACATCTATATCTATGGTTGTGATGAATGAATTCACATTATTTTGCTTCTAGATGTTAGGCTAATTTTGAGCGATTAACATTGTATACTTTATATACATCAAAGATTGTTTGTTTTGAATTTCGCGCAAAGCTACACGAGGGCTATCTGCGCTAGACGTTCCTAATTTAGCAGTGTAAGACAAAGGGAAGGCAGCTAGTCATCACCACCCACCGCCAACTCTTGGGCTACTCTTTTACCAACGAATAGTGGGATTGACCGTCACATTATAACGCCCCCACGGCTGAAAGGGTGAGCATGTTTAGTGTGACGGGCATTCGAACCCGCGACTCTCAGATTATGAGTCGAGCGCCCTAACCACCTGGCCTATACATCAAAGAAGTTAAAGCGCAAAGAAAACTTTGCTGACAGTGAGATTCACCTCATTAATCATTTTGGGCCGAGTAAAGCGTAGACATTACATTTGGTTCAATATCATTGTGGGAGATGTGTCTATAATTCGTTATATTGGCTTCACTAGCCTTCCCTCCTCTCTGTTCAGCATACGTTTACACACGGCTGAAGATTTAGATTACCAAATGAATGCAAACCAAAGATGGGCATGATGAGTCTGCAAATACATAAAATGTATATTTGCACATACAATTTTTTTATTGTCATCAAAAATGGGAGCCCCAGGCCCCATGTGTCCCCCCTTCTGGATCCGCCACTGATAGAAACCCTTAAATCTACTATTTTACATTTACAAAATATTTTTGTTTCTTGTTTTGTTATGTTTTCCCCTCTGGCTGAAAGTTAGTGTATTCTATGAATGTGTGTAAAAAAATTTAATATGTAATTTTAAGGTATATTAAAATGACTGATTACTCTATTACGTACTGCATGCCGAATTGAAGTTATGAGGTAAAAAGAGTTATTTCCTAATTAATAGTTGGAAGCCATACCCAGAATATCAGCATAAAGTAATACTGTTTACTGGTTTATCAATCACAATACAAACTTTCTTTAATTAACTGGCAGTTGATCAATAATTAATTCTTATTTTCTCAATTGAACTTCCTTTGGTGTGAAACTTTAATCAATTAAATTAAATTAATTCAACTAATTAAATTAATCAATTATTAAATAAAATGAATCATGTTTAAAGCAAACAAAGCCGTATCCTGCAGACAGTAAACTTTAAATGGATAACAACATGGCGCCTAATGTTTAATTGGCCAAAACTATATATTTATGGATGTGCATAGTATGGAACTCGTAGTCCCCTAGGAAAAAAGTCACAATAGTTTTGAAACAATAACCCTAAGTTGCCCATTTAACCTTTAATATAAGTATATCATATCACCTTATAGCCAATCATTATTTCTCAAACTCGGTTGTCATGGTATTACATGGTTGCCATGATATGTTCTTAGAACATACAATACTGTGACATGAAGACAGATCTAATATCATGTACTAGATAGATCAGCGACATAACAAGCTGCCATTTCACTTCCCTCCTAGCCCTGAAGGCTTCCTCAATGCAGTGAAAGTGTGAATTAAACTCCACTCTTAATCTTTATGACTACTTGTAACTGTGTTGTATCATTACTAATCAGCCTGTGGCCAAAGGTTTTGGCAGTTTGTTGTCCACTGACCATATTGGTCAAATATCGGTACTGCAGGTACATTAAACTTTAGCCATAGCCTTTAACCAAACTATAAGTGACCAACATTTCTAGCACAGGCTTATTTACGAGTTTCCAGCAAACAGAGAAATCAAATATATAACTAGAGTTTAAAAAAATAAAAAAAGAACTTTTCAACACTTTAGTTACACGTGGTTAACAGTAGAATTTTTATTTCTAATGTTAAACAAGTAAGTTTGGACTTTGGAAGTTAAACATAATAAATATAAACTTTGGGTTACTTGCAAAATGATAGCCAAGAACATTACATGTATTTCTGTATTTACTTATTATCTATATTAGTACGATTATTAGTCATACATTTTAAGCTTTGAACATAAACATTACCATCTGCTTATCATATGTCAAGTCAAAAGTTTATAATATATATATCAGCGGTAAGTTTATTTCGCCAAATTACCTTGCATCATTTAAAATGTAACATCATAAAAACTCTTACTTAAATGCATACATTTATATAAATGTCTACAGTTTTTTACACAGAGATGCATTTATTTATTTATTTTATTATCCTTTGGGTAGGTTGGTTTAGTTTGGCTGTAGTTAAGCAAAAAGCTACACAATGGGGTATTTGTGCTTTGCTCACTACTGCTATCGAATCCTGGTTTTTAGCATCGCAAACCTGCAGACTTGCCATTGAGCCACTGGGGAGCTTTTTCATTGGGAACCATATACTTTTCGTATATAATGAAAATAAGTGATTATTTTAAAACAACTACACTCTCTTTAACAAAGCATTCGTATTGATTAGTACTGAAGAAAAATAATATAATTATTGTACAATCACTAGTGGGCAAAGCATCATAAACAGACATGGATACAAAATACAAGTTTCCATATATCCCATTCAGTTTCACATGTTCACGTAAAGAAAAATCATTTATATTGACTCTTTGCTAAGCATAGAACAAACCTAACCGAAAATTACAGATCAGGGTATTATAATAAATGAAATATTTCAATGTAAAACCCCATTAATTTCAATACATCACAGTTACACGTTACACCTCAAAGATGATAATTTTTCAATAAATCTAATAAATTTAACTTTTAATTCACTCAAAACAACAGGGAAAAGACTAAGAAAAATATTAAATTAGGTGATAGTTGCCTATTGTGTTTCAGTCTCACCTTGAATCTGCCTTGGTTGAAATCATATCTGGTATGGTTGATACGACAAGAGTCTCCTTGATGTTACTGTACACTGGACAAGATATTGCCAAAAGTCCTTCCTTCATGACTGGAGTTGGTTGCTTCATTTTCAGTCTTGCTGAGAGAAGAAGTAGGCTCAGACATCTTCGGTTTGTAGATAATTTTCTTTATGCCAGTAGTGATACTGTTATAAAATGCTGTATCGTTGGCAGATACTTTTGGATTATTTGGCAAAAATAATATCACGTCCAGTAATATCTGTTACAGCCGTGTTCACTTGTAAGGATGATTTCATAAAAACACTTTTCATTATAGACTTTGCAACTAAATATAAGTCTAATTTCAACTACAACATTTCAATGTAAACTGTAAGATGTATGCCTAACTTATAAAATTACCTTGTAAAACTAAATGACCAAATAAATGAATAGCAGAATAGACATAATAACTCATTTCTAACACTAAATAACGTTTCTGACACTGACATAACTGATTCATCACTGATTACTCTTATTCATATTGTACCATTGTTTCTACATATTATACACACATTTTTGATTCTTAATTTTCACGAAATATCCAGATTTTAACATCAACGTTCTCTAGCAATATTTCCAGTTAAACTTTGCCCCATAATATCAACTATCTTTCATTGATTTCCAATCAAACAGTACAATAATAACAAAAAGATAATTCAAGTTTGATGTCCAATGGAGAAATGTTGCAATATCAAGATACCAGTTTACAGTGGTCAAGACTGAACTGCTATAGACAAGTAAAGTCTGGAAACGCTACACAAGTTTGAACATTTTAAAGTTACAGAAAAACTAGCAGTTATGATAATCACAGCTACCATACTACCGTGAAGAAGCTGGCATCTTTGAGCTTTTAGTCTGAAAATTGAATAATAAGGCATTATCTAATGAACAGTTACACTATTTATTAATTTAGCCTGCATAATATTAAACATGAATTTGTTATGAGTGTGGTACCGGGCTGTATTACATGTTTCTACTCCTTATATTTTAAAGTTAAGTTTGCTGAATTTATTTTCTTTTTTCACTATAATTCCCCAGGTCGGAACATAGCATTGCTCAAGCAAGTGTCTAACTTTAACTTTCTCCAAGGGTTAATTTCGTCAATTGGATATTCGACACCTTCTTGTCTAAATCTCTTACATGAATAAAAACTTGCTTTTTAATTAGCATGCTGAGTTATTCTTGTCAGCAAACCAGGAACTAATTGTGAGTTAACTCACCCATTATCTTTGCTGCTCATTGGCTAGCTGATCTAACAGGTACCAATCAATGTTTTCTTGTGTTAGAAACTCGAGGGGCTATTGTCATATTTAAAACAGTGTTGGGGCCCAAGAAAGCAGAATTTACATATGTTTTAACAATTTTTTTAATATAATTTACCTAATCTTTTTCCACAGAATTAGATATGTGTATTTTTTATGTACTTTTATTATCTGAGAACTCTTCAAGTTTTCTTGTAACTTTAAAGTTAATTTTTATTTTCGTTTGTATGGGTGCCATTTGGCTTTTGTCTATGATAAAGTTAAATATTCTTTTAACTTCACCAGTGAGCAATTAGTGAATACGTTGCCCCACGGGATAGTGGATCATAGGTGTTTATCTGTTATACGATTCGTTATTATTTAGTAAGGGTAAGGTAAGAGTTAACTTTGTTGTGTTGCACTTTAACCTGGGACACGATTCTCTCTCTTTT
>NW_013667935.1:0-1099 GCF_000517525.1 Limulus polyphemus
GATAACATTACTAAACAACGGCCGTAGTTCTAAGGGTGAAAATGATAAGTGCCAGTCTTAGTTCCAGGGGTGAAAATGATAACATTGCTAAACGCTAGCCGTAGTTCTAAGTCTGCTGTGTTTGAATTTTAGTATAAAAGAAAAGTGCAAATCATGTTCTTGTAAACTGAATATGTGATGAATTGTGATTGTGTGCAATCTACGAAACTAGCATGCTTATATTTACTTTATTCTGTTTATGTACGTTTTGCAAACACAGAATAGAATGTGAAATTTGGCTTGATCCAATTTCTCCACAAACATTAGATTGTTTGTTTGTTTGTTTGTTTGCAATAGATCAAAGCCACATTTGGCTATCTGCTGTGTCCACCGTAAAGTTACCGCTATCCCACTGGTTGAGTTGTTGGTTGGATTTGTCCAGTTCTGTCAAGATATAAATATTTAGTAAGTTTCCTGACTTACAATGTTAAAATCCGAGGTTCGATTACGCGCGGTGAGCAGAGCGTAGATAGGAAATTGCACAACTTTGTGCTAAAAAGACTTATTTTCAAGCAGTTCAATCATTTTTAATATTTAATACGTTAGTTTTTGTCAGTTCATTTATTTAGACAACAACATTTAATACGTTAGTTTTTATCAGTTCATTTATTTAGTCAACAACATTTAATACGTTAGTTTTTGTCAGTTCATTTATTTAGACAACAACATTTAATACGTTAGTTTTGTCAGTTCATTTATTTAGACAACAACATTTAATACGTTAGTTTCTATCAGTTCATTTATTTAGACAACAATATTTAATACGTTAGTTTCTATCAGTTCATTTATTTAGACAACAATATTTAATACGTTAGTTTCTATCAGTTCATTTATTTAGACAACAATATTTAATACGTTAGTTTCTATCAGTTCATTTATTTAGACAACAATATTTAATACGTTAGTTTCTATCAGTTCATTTATTTAGACAACAATATTTAATACGTTAGTTTTTATCAGTTCATTTATTTAGACAACAATATTTAATACGTTAGTTTTTGTCTTAAATTTTTCGATCCGCCCGGCATGGCCAGGTGGTTAAGGAGCTCGACTCGCAGTC
>NW_013667935.1:1415-7727 GCF_000517525.1 Limulus polyphemus
CTTTTTCCAATCCAGTTTTGCCAACTAGGATATTTTTGTTCCGAATTTTCGAGAACAAAGAAGAATGAAGAAGGTTTTTCTAAAATTGAATATATTATATCCTTCAGCCCAAGTTACTGAAATAGTCTAAAATTTTTGTTTATTAAGTAACTTATTCCAAACCATACTTTTTGATTTGTTTTGAATTTCGCGCAAAGCTACACGAGGGCTATCTGCGCTAGCCGTCCTTAATTTTGTTTATTAAGTAACTTATTCCAAACCATACTTTTTGATTTGTTTTGAATTTCGCGCAAAGCTACACGAGGGCTATCTGCGCTAGCCGTCCTTAATTTGCAGTGATAGACTAGAGGGATGGCAGATAGTAAACACCACCCAACAACAACTCTTGGGCTACTCTTTAACCAACAAATAGTGGAATTTATCATCACAGTAGAACGACCCCAAGGCTGAAAGAGTGAGAATGTTCAGTGATGGGATTCTAACCTGCGACCCTTATATTGCGAGTCTTCACGCCAAATGTTTGCTTTTTTACGATAGTTTCTGTTTATATACAACGGTAGAATTTTATCAAGTATAATTTATTTTAATTCAGCTTTACTTATAATATTTCCTTTTGTAAATTTTCTTAATAAATTGTACATAACTTCAGTTAGTAAGAAACCTCTTCGTTGTTTGTTTCTGATTCCTGAACAAAGCCACGTTGAGCTATTCGATGTGTCCACCGCAGGGAATCAAACCCCGGATTTTAGCATTATGAGATCGTAAACTTACCGCTATCCCACTGGGGGACGAATCCTTTTCAAGTGATGAGGCTAAGAACACTTTTTAGTTCCATAACGACTGAAAAACATGGTTCTAAATAATAATTAAAATTTGTGAGAACAGATCATATTTGAAAACAATTTAATTTTTAGCTATCGATAGAACTTTTTTATATGACTTAACTCATTAATGCGTCAGAAAGAATTGTCCACCGGTGGGACAGCGGTAAGTATACGGACTTGCAACGCTAAAATCTGGGGTTTGATTCCTTGCGGTGGACTCAGCATGTAACCCAATGTGGCTTTGCTTTAAATAAAAACAAACAGAAACTTTTATTTCTTGAAAACGTACATCACATTTATTAAAAACGAGAAATAGTTTAATAAAACTACAGAAACTTCGGGACAAATAAACAAAATTATACTGAGTGTATGAGTTTAGCAATGTTTGTAGACTGATTGTCCACACTTTCAAAAGCGTGCTTTTTATTTGGTCAATGTTTGCAAAATCCATCGTTTGTCCAGGAAGTGAAGAAAGTGTTTTAACTCACAATTACTATAAATCAATACTGAAATAGATGTACGATACTCGTAACTATAGATTTTGTTTGATCAAAGAACGAGTTTTTGTGCAGTATCTGTTAATGCCTGTAATTCAATAAGTGTTTACTTGTTTTGGCACAGTTGGGGCTCTCTGCTCTATCCACCGCGGAGATTGGTTTGGTTTGGTTTCAGTTTCGCGCATAGCTACACGAGGGCTATCTGCACTACCCGTCCCTAATTTAGCAGTGAAAGACTAGAGAGGGAAGACAGCTAGTCATCACCACCCACCGCCAACTCATGGGCTACTCTTTTACTAACGAATAGAAATTGAGCGATACATTATAACCACCGCGGGGGAATCGAACCCCCGGATTTTAGCATCGTGAGTCCGTTGACTCATGGGAGGACAAAAAGAGTAAAACATATGCGACAAAAGAGATCGATATCATAAAAATATAAATAGCAATTTCATTTGTTTTCAGAAATCGTACGTGGATATAATCAATGGTACATAGATAATCGAACAGTCAACAGTTAACTATGTCAAAAAGCTTATTCCTTATTTGTTTGTAAAATCCGACAAGATCTTTATTACGTATCTGTAACCATGGTGCAATATGGTATATATATATATATATATATTTAGACGAAAGTTATAATTTAATGTTTAAATAAACTCAGAGCACAAAGCTAAGTTTTCATAAATCACTTTTACATTTTTAAGTACTATCTACAAAAAAGGCTTGAAGATATGATTCCAGACGAATGTATTCTATTTGTTTTAATTCGATTTAGAATATTTGCGCAAAGCGTCACGAAGAGCTATCTGCGCATAGCCATCCACTGTCTACGAGCTGATAGACTAGAGGGAAAGATCCACAGTCAGGGCACACTGGCTGCTGAGTCACGCTCGGTATATTATCGTTTCATTGCTTATTAAGAACGTGTTTTACAAACATAATAAAAAACACACGATAGTCTAACTAATATCATTTGACAAATTCACCATTTTATTTTCCTGCCACTCATCAGATTTGACAGTGTAGCAGACGTTAATAAGAACAAATCAACTTTGGTATCATTACTGTCAGACCACTAGAAATGAGAAGAGAAACATCTGTTCTACATATATAACTGAACGAAAAGTAGTCATGAAAGTCACGCCGGAAGTTCATCAGTCTTGCAGCGTGAAAAACAATGAAAATTTAACATTCTGAACATAAACACTGGCTATACATTTCTCGTGTAAATTAACGCAGAAAATATTAGAGGTTTTATCACAGACAACTCTTTACGTATAGTTTCAATCCATGACCATTTTCCAAAGTCAGTCTGAAAACAGAAAACAGACAACTTCAGTGACGTTCTTCACTTGGTTTGAGATCACAATTATGAACATTTTTTTAACGAAGATTATCAAATTTAAACATTTCTCATCTAGAGTTCAAGAAAGTGAAACCATAATAATTTTATATAAAATACACTGTAGGATCCACATGTAATAAGCATGCACGCTAGACTGGAGGACCTAGAAACTATTAACATGTTTGTTAAATTGGAGGATCGACAAACTGTAAACATACATGCTAGATTGGAGAACCTACAAACATGTTTGGAAGATTGGAGGATCTACAAACTATAAACATACATGCTAGATTGGAGGACCTAGAAACTATAACCATGTGTGTTAGATCGGAGGATCCACCAATTGTAAATAAGTATCTTAGATTAGAAGATCCATGAGCTGTAAACACACACACACACACACATACTAGATTGGAGGATCCACCAATTGCAAATAAGTATCTTAGATTAGAAGATCCATAAGCTGTAAACACACACACATACTAGATTGGAGGATCCACCAATTGTAAATAAGTATCTTAGATTAGAAGATCCATAAGCTGTAAACACACACACACATACTAGATCGGAGGATCCACCAATTGTAAATAAGTATCTTAGATTAGAAGATCCATGAGCTGTAAACACACACACATACTAGATTGGAGGATCCACCAATTGTAAATAAGTATCTTAGATTAGAAGATCCATAAGCTGGAAACACACACACACACATACTAGATCGGAGGATCCACGAATTGTAAATAAGTATCTTAGATTAGAAGATCCATAAGCTGTAAACACACACACACACACACACACACTAGATTGGAGGATTCACGAACTATAAACATGTTTATTAGGTCTCACAAGCTATATATTCATATGTTAGATTGGAAGACTCAGCCATGTATAGAACCACAAGACAACAAACAATATTGCCTCGGTTATGAAACTTCTGTCGTATATCAAAATTGTCAGTTTCATAGGTTCATTAAGAAAGATAACTGTCTTTGAGAAAATAAATAAAAACAAGCATTTAAGAAATTTCAATACTCACTCTGAGTAAAGGCTGGATAGGGAAACCAATTAAAATTTACTTTCGGCGAAAACACGAGACGGCATTAAAGTAACACCTCCAAAACCTATGTCTCTCTCCTCGTCGCTGAAGCTCCTTCTGGTGGCTAACTTCGTCTTCTTCCCGAATAGCTTTATCGAAGGCATGTATCAACTTATTGAGTAACATGGTTGATCGCTTAGGGTTCACATTCTATAAAGAGAGTGAACATGCGAAAAACAAAAATGAACAAATTCACTATAATTGATATTTTATTTAAAACTGAAATTAGTGTAAACTAACTGCAGTTTTTAATATTATATAATACCTAGACATTTAACCCTAGAATGAACGATGGGGTTCGGTTTTTAAACCCGATTTCCCAAAATTCTTTATTAATGCCTTATGCCCAAATTTCTTATGGGTTCATAACCGTTCCGCCCCCCCCCCCAATGGCACAGCGGTATGACTGCGGACTTACAATGCTAGAAACCGGATTTCGATACCCGTGGTGGGCAGAGCACAGATAGCCCATTGTGTAGCTTTGTGTTTAACTATAACCAACTAAACAAATCATAACTTTTCCAGTCACAGAGTTTTTAATAACGCATGAGTCATAACATCAATATTGCAATTAATTCCACTAATTACTGATGGGTCCCCTATTTATTTTACATATACAATTAACACACGAGTCATAACATCAATATTGCGATTAATTCCACTAATTACTGATGGGTCCCCTACTTATTTTACATATACAATTAACACATGAGTCATAACATCAATATTGCGATTAATTCCACTAATTACTGATGGGTCCCCTACTTATTTTACATATACAATTAACACATGAGTCATAACATCAATATTGCGATTAATTCCACTAATTACTGATGGGTCCCCTATTTATTTTACATATATAATAGGTGACTTCAGCCAGTTTTTACGGTTGGTTTGGTTGCTATTAAGCACAAAGCTACACAAAGCTTTTCCTGCTTGTTTAGACCCCAAGAGAGAGACTGAGTATGGGATCCGAAACGTCGTTTAAAAATCAAGAGAAGAAGCAAGTGAGGGCTTGGTAATTCTGAGTATCGTGGCTTCGAATTCCTTCCGTGAACATGATCGTTCTTTCAGCCGTCGGGGCGTTATAATCTCATGGCTAATCCTACTATTCATTAGTAAACAGTAGCCCATGCGTTGACAATGAGTGGTATTCTTTAGCTGCCTTTCCTCTAGTCTATAACTTCACAATTAGAGATGGCTAGCACAGATAGCCCTCGAGTGGCTTTCCGCGAAATTCGAAACAAACAAATAGAAGATAACACAACTGAGCAGGGAGGAAAAGGTCAAGCTTGTACCTGACCCTCCCAGGTCCACACTGATCCATATGGATCAAAATCCCCATGAAGAAAAGTGGACAACTGAGCCAGGCGTGGTTTAGTGGTTAGAGTGCTCGAAATGCAAATCTGAGGGTTCATGACTCACGTCCCCTTTGTCCAAAACTGTTCTCCGGGGGGGGGGGGTCATCGGGTTAGTATTACCTGCTCTATGAGAGTGACTATCAAATCCCATTATTCGGCCAAACAAGAATAGCTCGGGAGTCGGCGGTGGGTGCTGCTTACTGCCTTCCTTCCCTCTAGTTTATCAGTTTGATTTAGAACGGCTGTGTGTAGGTAACTCTCATGGAGCTTTACGCAAAACTTTTAAAAATAACAAACAAACAAATTGGTAAGAAACTAACTACTAACCACGATTCTATCCATAGTGTATTAAATGTCGAAACATAGCTTGAAATGTTGTAACTGACGCCATGTATTTGCGAAATAACGATAAAGTAGACAAATAGGCAAAATTTACTGAATTAAGAGAAAAATGATGCTGAGGAGGTTTGAGAGATAACCTCAGGATGAAATCTCCTTGACGATTATACGAAGGAAAAATCAATTTGTAATCCAAGTTTCTTGTTAAAGTGAAAATCTTATGGCTGCTTCCTTGAACACCTACATAAATCTCGTAATAGCAAACCGTAGGGAAGAAAAACAGCACGATGTTCTCCGATAACTACATCCAATTAGCAAGCTCCATGTCCGAGGAAACACGATTCTATGAGTTGTTAATACACTTTAAGATACTGTCTTCCTCGTTTCTCTTCTTTCTTTTTTTTTTTAACGTCAGTAGATCCAAACAAAGTATTCTCGACAAGAAGATTAATTTTACGAGCCTGTATGGTATTCTTTGGTACTTTATTGATATTTTAAAGCAAATAACGGAATTTCTTAATAATGAGAGCCATGGCTCAGTTTGTTTATTTTTTAATGTCCTTCATGAAATTGAAAAGAGTTTGTTTTTAAGGCACACAGCTTTACAGTTATATATATAAATGTATGTATATAACATGTGTACGTTTAACGCCACCCCGTCCCCAATAGCTGTCAAATCAGAATTTTACCCAGACCCTGCAATGGGCTATCTGCGTTGTGCCTACAGGAGGGATCGAGTCCTGAACTATAGAAATATAACTGCTTACACTTACCACTGACTCACCGAAGACGAACTGAAAATCACAAGACTAGAGATAAACATTATCTATATTATCTAATTTTT
>NW_013667935.1:8626-11639 GCF_000517525.1 Limulus polyphemus
GTTTCGATACCCGCGATGGACAGAGCAGATATAATCATTTACGTGGCTTTGTGCTTAGCTTCAAACAAATAAACAAAAAAATCATTTTGGTAAACTTAAAGCTCTATAAACAGAGCCCTCATAGTGGCACAGCGGTATGTCTGCGGACGTACAACGCTAGAAACCGGGTTTCGATACCCAAGGTGGGCAGAGTACAGATAACCCATTGTGTAGCTTTGTGCTTAACTACAAACAATCGTTTTGAAACATCGCGATCTTTCTCAAAAAAAAAAAAGGGTAGTGATTTTATAAAGGATTCGAGCTTCAAAAATTGAACGCCGATCCAATAAATAAATAGAACATTAACGGTTATGAAAATAAATGTTTCAAGAATGCATTCTTCTCTGATAATAAGAGCGTACGAAAATGTTTATAAGTTTGTCGTGTAATAATAAATACCTTTTTATCTCATAGTTTGTTGGTTTAGAAGGATTAATAACAGTGGCTTACAGATGACCTACTTACAGCGTGAGGTGTGATTCTACTATTACTTGGTTTTACTGTTATACATTTATGAATAATAATTAATATGCTTGATAACCGAATATAACGCTCTGATAAATTACATTTATCTTGACGCTTGAGAAAATGAGTAAAATGTGCAAAAAGTACGTAATTTCCTCGTTAAATTAAATAAAAAACACGTAAAATGACAAAAATTTAATTTCCCGGTTGAATAGGAAATTCAATTACATAAATAAAAAAACAAGTCAAGTGTGAGGGATTTAAAAAAAAAGTAGCCAAGATTAACTTTTGAATACTTTGAAACTCGTATAATATTACATTGAAGAAAGGATGAATAGGGGGCGCTATAAACTATAATTTATAATCATAAATTTCATAATACAGTCGCTTAGCAAATAAGGAATACTCCATGACAGGTGGGATAGAAGCTGAAAATAGATTTGTTAAACATTTATTTTAATGCAATATCCGAGTATCAAAAACAAATGGTAACTTTATTATATCTTTTGTCATAAAATATGATGCTTTGGACAAGCTTGTTTATTAGTAATTTTTTTAAATAATTTTCACGCAAAACTATACAATATATAAGGGTTATTTAGTCGTAACCACTCCTAATTTTGAAATGATAGATAAAAGTTAGCATGTCAATAGCACCAACCGCCAACTCTTGGGTCACTATTGTCTGAACAAACAGTGGAATGTAACCGTTATCCTAATATCAAATTCAAGCCCCCAGAGTGAGGAGTGTATTTTTGTGACACAGAATACGAACCATAGACCCTCGAATTCACGGTCCTGGCACGCTAAGTGAGGAGGTCACGCCAGGCTTCTTTGTTTGTGGAAATGCTCATGCGCAAATGTTATTTCCCTCATCTTATTCCGCATTTTGTTTCTGGTTTTACATAAATCTGGCAAAGTAGATTAAAAAAAAAAAGTGTTAAAGTGTGCCCTATGTTTCAATGATTACAACTCAATTAATTAATACGCCCAAGAAACAGTATTTGATACAATTTCTTGCCCAACCGGAGAAAATATTCATCTTAGCCTACATAAAGTATTTTTATCTATTTATCTATTTTTAAAGCATTATGTCACAATGGAAATTTTTGGGGAGCTCAGGTTACGATCCCTTTCATATACATTTTGTAGGATCTCCAGCCGATTTCGTTAACAAACTTACCGCCTTACGACATGCAAGACAACCACCGTCATTATAATGTATCTGTCTACGACGTGGCAACAGAGTAGGCCAGGTTACCGATGGCTAATTATTTCCTTGTCCCTGTTTGTTCGTCCTCATTTACAAGTCTGTCAGCAATCCAGTACCATATTAATGATGTATTCTCTCTTGCATACAAGTTAGAAAAGTTTATAACAAAACCAGCGTCATCTGCTAATGTTTTACAAAATGTTCTTTTATCACTGAGACCTAATTTTGAATTTGAAGTATAAATAAATGTTTTAGATCATTTTTGTACTTTGATTATCTATTTTATGTACGTGTAGATATATATGGACAGTAAAATGTACTACGTACATAAAATAGATAATCAAATAGTACATTTTACTGTCTATAAGACAGGTCCATGGGCGTCTTGACGCAATTTGCAACTCTGACACACGACGGTATTGAGGAGGGAAGAGAGGCTCTTAGAAGAATTGGTACAATTTGCAACTGTAACACGTGAGAGGATTAGAATTACTAGAACTTACAAACGGGATAAACTTTAAATGTACCTTTCCACCCATTTTCCGAAGAAGGACAGGTGCGGCTAGTGGATAGCGAGCCTGGACTGTGGGTCCGAGTATTCACGGTTTAATTACAAGGTTAGCCCAAGAGCTGTCTATAGGTGGTGTTGACCAGCTTCCTTCCATCTAGTCTATCAGTTCTCCCAGTATTCGATCAGAGAAGGTTAGCCCAAGAGCTGTCGGTAGGTGGTGTTGACCAGCTTCCTTTCATCTAGTCTATCAGTTCTTGCTGTTTTACCGTAAAATTACACGGTGGGCTGTCTGCGCCCTGCACAACGCAGGGAATCGAGCCCTGGCTTTTAGCGTTTCAACTCCATACACTTAACGCTGACCCATCGGAGATCGATGTATAATAAAAATCAAGGTTTGATACCAAGATGATATGATTATTAATTAAAATTAGGTTTCTTGCTTGTTTGTTGTTAAGCACAAAGTTACACAATGGGTTATCTCTACTGTGCCTACCAATGGTATCGAAACCCTGATTTATAACGTTATAAGCCTTCAGATTTACCGCTGTGCCACTAGGAGGCATTAGTTTAGGTGAACAGCTAAATCCTTATTCGGGTTTTATAATTTTCATGGAATGGCATTTTAATAATGTTTTTATTAATATGTATTTAGAGTTCTTAAAAAGGTATTAGGGGTGGGGATTGGATGAGTAGGTTTGTTTGTTTGTTATTAAGCACAAAGCTACACAATGGGCTATCTGTGATCTGACCACCACGGGTATCGAGACCCGGTTTATTGCTGGGTA
>NW_013667935.1:12596-16744 GCF_000517525.1 Limulus polyphemus
GACCACCACGGGTATCGAAGCCCGGTTTCTAGCAGGGTAAGTCCGCAGACATAACACTGTGCCACTGGGGACTGAATGAGTAGGAGGCTGGGTGTGGGTCTACATGAATTAAAATGTCATGTTTTGCTGAAACTTTAGCCCCCCAGTCTGCGGACTTACAACGTGGTGGGCAGAGCACAGATAGCCCATTGTGTAGCTTTGTGCTTAACTTCAAACTTATCCCTTTTAGCTTGTAGACTTTTCTTATGATTAAAGTTTCAGCTTGTTTGTTTGAAGTTATGCCCGCCACTAGTATCGAAACCCGGTTTCTAGCGTTGTAAGTCCTCGGACATACAGCTGTGCCACTGGGGGGCAAAATGGATAAGAAAAATACATTCAGAAAATCTTATAAGCTAAAAGGGATAAGAAAAATGCATTCAGAAAAGTCTACAAGCTAAAAGGGATAAGAAAAATGCATTCAGAAAAGTCTACAAGCTAAAAGGGATAAGAAAAATGCATTCAGAAAAGTCTACAAGCTAAAAGGGATAAGAAAAATGCATTCAGAAAATATTATAAGCTAAAAGGGATAAGAAAAATGCATTCAGAAAATGTTATAAGCTAAAAGGGATAAGAAAAATGCATTCAGAAAATATTATAAGCTAAAAGGGATAAGAAAAATCAATTCAGAAAAGTTAGTATTTTTTTTTTTTTGTTAAAGCTTGATTTCACATGCCATAATGCTACAGTTAAATTTCAACTTTATCTCGTGTAAACTATGGCGGATAGTCTATACAACTCAGGAATATTCTTATAACCCTTGATACTGTTTATCTCAGTGCTTAATGTCGCTGAAAGTGAAAGTACTTAGTATATTTATATTTTCAACCCGACACACGGGCTAGGCAAACGGTTCACCAACATTTTTAGATCGCTGACCCCTTAGCCAATCCCCGCTCTTCCTTCACTAAATGTCTTGTGATCGGATATTCCAGTCCTAACTTCTTTGCTTTTACATTAATCACGTTATTCATGGCAGTAAATCATTTTGGCGGGAATCTTCTCTCGGAATCCTTGAATAAATTCTGCGACCCCCATTTTGATAATCTCTAGGCTGAACAATATTTATTTTTAAGATAACATCAGGTGGCATTTATTACAGCTTGTTCAGTAAAAATCGTTGGAGTTTTTGTTACTAACGGGTCAACGCTGGTAAAAGTTTTTTAAACTTATTTATTTCTAGATTTAAGTGTCAATAAGCGTTCAATGAGGACTTTTCACTCTTTAGCTATAAAAATGCACCCAGTGGCTCAGCGGTAAGCCTGCGGGCTTTCAACACTAAAAACCGGGTTTCGATACCCGTGGTTGGCACAGCACAGATCGCACATTGAGTAGTTTTTCGGTTAACGATTAATAAACCCAATTTATGAAAGTAATATTTTCTCAAACACGATAAAGAGAAAGAAAAAACATTAAACTATTTTTTTTTAGTATAAAATTGTTTCAGAATTTCGCGCGAAAACTACACAGAAATAGTTGCTCACAATCGATAATCCTCCTTTATTTTGAACTGATAAACTAGAGGGAGGCAGCTAGTCAACATTGCTCATCGCTAGTCAACATTACCCATCGCTAACCTTTTCAACGAAGAGGGTTTTATTAAATTTTCAGTCTAACGAGATCATGTTTTACGTTAAACTGATAAAAAATACCGACATAAGTACACTGGAAAATGACATTTTGTTAAAATGTTATTCATAAATAAAGAAAATTATTAGATATTTGGATCATGAAAAGTTGTTTCACTTAATGTTAAAAAAAATGCATCTGAGTGACAAAAAATTATAAACCTTTATGAGCATCATAATAATTCGCATTATTTTTTCGCCCCCCAGTGGCACAGCGGTAAGTCTGCGGACTTACAACGCTAGAAACCGGGTTTCGATACCCGTGGTAGGCAGAGCACAGATAGCCCATTGTGTAGCTTTGTGCTTATCTTCAAACAAACAAACAAATAATAATTCACATTCTTTTTTTTTATGCTATGCTGATGTACTCTGTGGGGGTTTAATACTCAAATCGTAAAATTAAAATTGATAACCGGGATCAAAACGATTGATTAATGTCTTTAAAACGGGGATAGAAAAACAACACTTTAAAAGAAATTATGCTTTTTCTTTAAATAGAACATTTTAAGAAAAGTTTATAGAATCTTTTTTTTTTTAACAATGATCCAAGAAAACTTATTTTGACTGGACTGAGTTGAATTCACATTTATTATCATGTACATTCTCTTCTCAAAAGAAAATCCATTCAAACGCTGTTCATTGACCACCAGGCGTTTAAACTTGAAAACCCCTAAAGCTAAACACTAGTTAAGTAAATGTAATAAATGGGAAACATTGCTTGATCAACGTAACTTACTTTGAATATTTTTATGTCTATGTCAAGATCTCGAATAGCTGAGTGCGACTGTGTTAACTTAAGAAGTAAAGCACAGATGATCAAAGCAGCAAAGAAAGCTGTAGCAGTTCTTGTCATCGTCTTAATCTTTCTTGACTAGAATCGGGAAAGCGTGGAAAGAATGGAGAGGGTAAACAGGCCAGATTCCCCTGACTTCGGGATCAAGAAACTGTCGAAAGTCGGAACACACAAAGTGATTTTGTACCCGTGTTTTTATTGCTCTTTCAACATAACGTCTCGCGATAGACGTCATCCAACTGACCAATCAAATGATTGTAGAGGAGGTGTCTTCTTCAATATGTTGACTTTCTGAAAATTATAACGGAGGTATAATAAAATTCCGGATTAAGTTGGCTAATCCTTTTGCAATATGTAGTGGTGAAGCTCCAAATCGTGACTGCTTGCAGATTAAAGCACCAGTTCCCGTTAACAGCGTATTATGATGTAACTCCATCTGCTTTCGTTTCTACGCCTCACATTCACCAAATCTAAATAGACTCACATAACTACTATTTTCAAATATTGTTGACGTCAGCCCCCGTAATATAACGTTCTTTCAGTGGTCTTTATTATAAAAACAGCAGTAGTTTCAAATCAATCAACTTAATACGATTTCAGAAATATGTTGTTTTTTACAAGATAATCTTATAAAGACAATGAAGGTTTACCATCTTAATCTCCATTTGTCATGAAGCGTTAATTTTGAGCGATTGTTTTTTTTTGTTGTTTTTTTTGGGGGGGGGGTAATGTTAAGTTATTGACTTCTACACAGTTTTCACACTTAAAGACTAGATTTACTACTATATCACGTTAAGAACGAATGCAATTTTGAAAAGATTCGTTAACCTTATTGTGAGATTTCCCTGCTTGAAATAATTGAAAATACTCCCTCCCCAGGAGTAGGAGTAACCTTTAAATGCTTTCTATTAATCCTCCAGGGATGATCTTTAAGGGATCTCATTTATTTCCCCAGGGATTCCGTTAAAGAGCTTTCATTTAATTCTCCAGGGATGGTCTTTAATTTAAGGGATCTCGTTTGCTTTCCCACAGATATCATTTCAAACTTGTTATTTTTTCAGAGGCGGGATTAAAACCATCTATATTTACAGCCTCCAGAACTCCCATTTATTTTCTCGAATATAGCATATGAAGGTCGTCACTTTTTTTTACCTAGATGGATTCTGCAAAAGTTCTTGTTTATTTCAAAAAGTGTAATAAGAGTTAAATGTTTGTTTGTTTTTGAATTTCGCGCAAAGCTACACGAACGCTATCTGTGCTAGCCGTCCCTAGTTTATCAGTGTAAGACTAGAGGGAAAACAGCTAGTCGTCACCACCCATCGCCAACTCTTTCACCAACGAATATTGGGACTGACCGTTACATTATAACGCCCTCAAGGCTGAAAGGGCGTGCATGTTTAGTCAAGCGCCCTAGCCACAGAGTTAAACGCTACCTTTGTGAAAAGGAAAATTCGTAGAAGGGATTTAGTTTTTAAATGAAAGGAACTTTCCCAAGCTGGGGTTTTCAGGGATATTAGTATCCCCACTCAGATATTTTTATAAAACCAGCGTTAAAATTATAGAAAAATACAAATGTATGTGTGTATATATATATATATATATATGTGGTGTGTGTGTGTGTGTGTGTGTGTGTGTGTGTGTGTGTGTGTGTGTGTGTGTGTGTGTGTGTGTGTGTGTGTGTGTGTGTAGTA
>NW_013667935.1:17703-20284 GCF_000517525.1 Limulus polyphemus
TGGTGATTGAATTAGACCAAACATTTTTTCACTTTATTCTTAAACAACCGTTGGTGATTGAATTAGACCAAACATTTTTTCACTTTATTCTTAAACAACTGTTGGTGATTGAATTAGACCAAACATTTTTTCACTTTATTCTTAAACAACTGTTGGTGATTGAATTAGACCAAACATCTTTCACTTTATTCTTAAACAACTGTTGATGATTGAATTAGACCAAACATCTTTCACTTTATTGTTAAACAACTGTTGATGATTGAATTAGACCAAACATTTTTACTTTATTGTTAAATAACTGTTGATGATTAAATTAGACTTTACACCTGAGAAGAATCTTAATTTCTGTGTTAGAACTGAAGTATTTCTGTACATAAAGAGGAAAAGGCTCAGAATCTGTGGCTGTTTTTGTTTTCTGATTTAAAAAAAAGACAGTAGAAAACATCTGCAAATTCTGTTACAAACTTAATGGAGTTTGGGTAAAAACAAATATTTAAAATAATTCGTTTCACGTCACAAGTACTGCAATAGTTAGCGTAATTTTTCCTGTATTTGATACTTTACTCGAAGATTAATAATGAAAGAAGCATTTTTACATATTTACATTTACTTGTTCAGATGATAAAGGTTAACAGATGTCGACTCTTTAGTCAACATTTTATCACAATACTTCAGCATGAAAAAAACAAAATTTTGAGCAGTTACAAACTTTCTTCTACAAATATCTCGACCAGTTACAGGGTTTGCTCATCGAGCATCTCGACCAGTTACAGGGTTTGCTCATCGAGCATCTCGACCAGTTACAGGGTTTGCTCATCGAGCATCTCGACCAGTTACAGGATTTGCTCTACGAGCATCTCGATCAGTTACAGGATTTGCTCTACGAGCATCTCGATCAGTTACAGGATTTGCTCTACGAGCATCTCGATCAGTTACAGGGTCTGCTCTACGAGCATCTCGATCAGTTACAGGATTTGCTCTACGAGCATCTCGATCAGTTACAGGGTCTGCTTTACGAGCATCTTGATCAATTACAGGATTTATTTTACTAGCATCTTGATCAGTTACAGTGTTCGCTTTACATTCTGATCAGTTACAGGATTTGTTTTACTAGCATCTTGATCAATTACAGCGTCCGCTTTACATCCTGATCAGTTACAGGGCTTGTTTTACGAGCATCTTGCTCAATTACAGGATTTATTTTACAAGCATCTTGATCAGTTACAGCGTCCGCTTTACATCCTGATCAGTTACAGGGCTTGTTTTACGAGCATCTTGCTCAATTACAGGATTTATTTTACAAGCATCTTGATCAGTTACAGCGTCCGCTTTACATCCTGATCAGTTACAGGGCTTGTTTTACGAGTATCTTGATCAATTACAAGGTTTGTTTTACGAGCATCTTGATCAATTACAGGATTTATTTTACAAGCATTTTGGTCTATAACAAGATTTATTTTCTGGGAATCTTGAACAATTATAGTAGTTTTGTCAACATCTTGAACGGTTAAGTGGTTTCTTATGTTTTTCTGGATATCTTGAATATTATAGGATTTGTTTTTCGTACATCTGGATCAGTTACAGGGTTTGTTTTTAGAATCAGAGAAGCTTCGGGCCCAGAAAGTCAAAAGGTAACCGAGATTTACCCTGAATCAAATTACATAGTTCTTTAATACGTGTTTTACACTTATTACTATCCTGTATTAGTAACGTTTTGTTTTCGTTACAAAGATTTAGATAAGTTAGTGAAATCGAACTATTATCTAACTGAATGCTATTTTATCCTAAGTTTCACTTGTAAAGCACTACTTTATTTAGTGATAAATTAGTATATATGAAAATCGCTTCTTGTGGACTTTTCCAGCTAAACGAGACATAATCTAAGTAAAAGGTTGGAATTTTCAAATTACTTGACGTATCGTTTGTAAAAGATGGAGCTTTTCAAGCTTAATGACGTAATCTATGTAACACGATTAGACTCTTCCGGCTTAACGTAACGTATCTACATAAAATATTTGACTTTCGATGGAGCTTTTCAAGCTTAATGACGTAATCCATGTAACACGATTAGACTCTTCCGGCTTAACGTAACGTATCTACATAAAAGATTTGACTTTTCCACTTTAGTGTGACGTAAGTGCATGTAAAACAAGGGGTAATATGAGAAGTATGTACGAAGGCAGCGGGACACAAGTCACCATGGTTTCGCAATACGTGTTATTTCGTTTCAAAAACGTCCAAACGGTGATGACACTCAAATGATTGGGAAATAGGGTTCGTTTTTCAAGTTAAATGTCAACGTGGACAAATGGAACAACAGATTTAGTTACAATAAAACAAAAGTCCATTATTCCGTTCAAGTACGTCTATTGGTTACGAGATCTTAAGGAAGAGGGCGCGGAAACGATATAACATTAACTCAATTAAATTAGATTCGTGGCACGCAGTTAGCTTGTTCGGACTGTGTGATACCGATGAGTCCAGTTCGCGTTCAGTTGCCGCGAAATCTTGCTCCGCACTTTGGAGCCGTGTGTGTGTGTGTGTGTGTGTGTGTGTGTGTGTGTGTGTGTGTGTGTGTGTG
>NW_013667935.1:22378-28717 GCF_000517525.1 Limulus polyphemus
GTGTGTGTGTGTGTGTGTGTGTGTGTGTGTGTGTGTGTGTGTGTGTGTGTGGAGAACATACCACATACCTCAACAATGATTCATAAAGAGACAAAACAACGTTCTTTTGAAACATGTAATATTCCTTCTCTACGTCAAAAAAAACAAAAAAACATTCTGTTTATAAATCATTGTTGGTCAACTTACTGTTGTATTACAACAATGTTTTGCCGTACATAAATAACACAATCTACTCCTACGTGCTTGAATTGTCACAAATAATTAGACACGTGGTCTTCGGTATTATCTAGATGGATTTGTCTACAAAAAGCTTGTTGAGGACTTACCTAATATAGTTTTGCGGAATGATTGAGACGAGGTGTTAGTATTACCAATGATATAATTGACTAGTCGAAACGTTGTGAAAATACAAATACACATAATATGTACGAGAATAATACTCCGAATAATTATAACATTAAATGACTTACCTAATCACCGAAAGGGAATGAAAATAAATACAAAAAAGAAGAAAATAGAACGAAAAGAAACGATTTCTTATCTAGAATCTGTAAAATAGATCTCTTTGGTGTAAAATTGAGTGTCTTGAAATGAAAGTTGATTATTTTTAAAGGCTTAATTACTGAACAAAGAAGGGTTCCCAAGACGGCTAAAAGAGCTGGTTCTAGACATATTACTAAAGGTTAAATTAACAAATGAATCAGTTCATTAAATAACTAAATGCCATGCAAAACCGAGATAAGACTAAGAATACTCTAAAAACACGTAAATGCGAACATTGTATATATAAATTACAGACTCCTAAAAAAAAATCGAAAAGAAGCATTCTGAAAACCCTTTTGATCTTTGATTTGATGCTGTAAGTTTTGTTTTGTTTGTTTGTTTTGAATTTCGCGCAAAGCTACACGAGGGCTATCTGCACTAGCCTTCCCTAATTTAGCAGTGTAAGACTACAGGAAAGGCACCTAGTCATCACCACCCACCGCCAACTCTTGGGCTACTCTTTTTACCAACGAATAGTGGGATTGACCATCACTTTATAACGCTCCTACGACTGAAAGGGCGAGTATGTTTGGTGGGAGGGGGGTTCGAACCCGCGACCCTCAGATTGCGAGTCGAGTGCCCTAACCACCTGGCCATGCTGGGCCCGATGCTGTAAGTACATGTTCTTACACTTACTTGCAAAACTTGTCTGTTTACTTAGCTAAATATAAACACATTTTCATATCTGTTGTTTTGAATACAAAATATAGTTCGTATAAGTAAATCGAATTCTTTTCGAGTCTGTCAAAAGACATAATAACATTGATTGACAAGAGAAATTATTAACAAGAGCAGAGAACGGATAAAATACATTAGACAACGTTTCACGCAAAGAGAAACAATAAAAAAAACTCGATAGTAGAAAATTTAATAACAATAATCTTGTTTTCATTTTGCTCATCACGAATGGATTATCTGGTTTCACGCTGAAATCATCTAACATAAAACAATTCACAACAAAAAATAACCATCAAAAACTTGGAAAAATACGCTTTTCGCTAGCTGGCTGAAACTGCTGGTAGTTATTTACTTTGTATCAAATAACAAACCAATGAACGAAGAAGTCTCTTTATTTTTGTTATTAAAGGTGAATTTCCTGTTTACGTGTTTCACAACGTATATCGTATTGTAAACGTTCATTACAAATACTTTTTCATTTGGTTGACTCTAGTTAAGCATAAAGCTACACAATAGGCTATCTGTGCTTTGCCCACTAAGGGTATCAAAACCCGATTTTTAGCGTCGTAAATCTACAGACTTACCGCTGAGCAACATTCAATTCATACAAGTGTCATGCCTGTGTTTAAAGTTGAGTCGTGTAACTTGTTATTTAATTATCAGCAACATTCCAATTCATATAAATGTCATGCCTGTGTTTAAAGTTGAGTCGTGTAACTTGTTATTTAATTATCAGCAACATTCCAATTCATACAAGTGTCATGCCTGTGTTTAAAGTTGAGTCGTGTAACTTGTTATTTAGTTATCAGCAACATTCCAATTCATATAAATGTCATGCCTGTGTTTAAAGTTGAGTCGTGTAACTTGTTATTTAGTTATCAGCAACATTCCAATTCATATAAATGTCATGCCTGTGTTTTAAGTTCAGTCATGCGACTCGTTATTTAATGTTCAGCAACAAACAGTTCAACCCGTATAAATGTGATTCTTGCGTTTTAAGTTCCCACGTGTGTTGTCATTTAATAATCAGGAACATTTGAACCCACATAAATACCATGCTTGTGTTTATTATTGGAAATAGATGAAAAAGATGAAAATGTAAAAGGAAAGGAAGTATAGATGATGATGATGATATATATATATCCAAGTATTTCTTCTTCTATACTTCCGTGTTTTATAGAACCATCTGTTGCTAGCTCGTTTTCATTTTCTAAGAAAACAGTGAGATGTCATGACGCAACTTTTGATCCGAGATCTGGTGTTATTTTCAGTGTATTATTATCATTGCTTTTTTTCTGCGGCGGAGCAATTTCACGTTTGTTTGTTTCACAATTTTGCGCAACGCTGCACGAGGGCTGTCTGCACATAGTCATCTCTAATTTTGAACTGTAGATTAGAAAGAAGGTAGCTAGTCAACAGCATTCACAATTGTTTCCCAAGAGAGCCACGTGTATGGTATACATAATCCACTTTTGTTACTGTTGTCTTGGTGAATATAATTAGAAATTTAATAATCCACTTTATATGCTTATTAATACTTTATCAACACTCATCTTTGTGCTTAAGTCTAACAGTAATTACTTAACACGTAATTATTATGCTAATTTAAAAAGATAAAGGGCATCATAACTTTAACTCCTCATCATCTTAAAGTTTAAGTAATAAATTTAATCCGTCCACCAGCTCGAGTCTCATTTTCTGCGTTCATTTCGATTTCCATGCCATGTTGACATACGAACAAGCGTTACTTAAATTTCGTATACTAATTGGGTTTATAAACCTTCTAGTTTTTTGTTACAATGAACATAATTCAGAAATGTGATAAACAAGAGAAACTCAGAACCCTGCGCAAGTTGAAAGTTAACATCTAATTATAAAGTGCTTTTGAGGACATTGAATTAATGGCAGATAATACTTTTGAAAGTTAACATCTAATTATAAAGTGCTTTTGAGTCCATTTAATTAATGGCAGATAATACTTTTGAAAGTTAACATCTACTTATAAAGTGCTTTTGAGGCCATTTAATTAATGGCAGATAATACTTTTGAAAGTTAACATCTAATTACAAAGTGCTTTTGGAGCCATTGAATTAATGGCAGATAATATTTATTACACAAAGGCACTCGTTCCTAATTTTGAATTGCTTGGCTAAAAGAAAGGAAGCACTCACCGCCACCTATTGGCCTACTCTAATTGAATAGTGGAATTTGACCATCACTCTTATAACACTCCCACGCCTCCTTACTTCGATTTTGGACAAAGGAGAAGCGAACCATGACTCTCGGATTCACAGTTCGGCATGGTAACCAGATAGCTACACTCGGTCTCATATAAAATCTAAAATCAAATAATAAATAAATATATAGATATGTATATAAAACACACTTGATACATACGTTAAGCCTAATGGTTTAAGATTGGACCTTTTGGTAACACTTTGGAAGTAACTTTAAGATTAAAGTAAGAATAATAACAAATAACGCAAATAACAAATGTCTACATGTCAAGGGAAATATAAAAAAAAGGTATTTTTCAGAAGCCAACATTTGTGAAACTCTGCAAAAATAAATAGATAAAACAAAAATCTGTTGTTACTTATATAAATGTCCAAGAAAAAAAATTATATAAACAAGCATTGTAGATTACGTTCAAAATACAATATTGAACTTTAAGAAAAACACGAAAATAATATACCCTATAACAAAAGCACTTTCGAAAGTAAACCTTTATTCATGAAGGGAAAAACCTGGAAAGTCAGTTTGCCCCTGATGAAGACCGGTCCAAGTTTAGAAATTGCTCAAATTATTTATTTTTGAACCTATTTGCTTTCTTAACGTTATAAATAATTTAAGAAAAGATCAGAATAAGTAAAACCAAACGAAAATGACGATTTTTATAAGAAATGGTATTTTGCCTGAGAGAGAGAGAGTTTGGTTTGTTTTGAAATTCAGGCAAAACTATACGACGGCTATTTCTTCTAGCTGTCCTTAATTTAGCAGTGATAGACTAGAGCGAAGGCGACTAGTCAACACCACCAACCGCCAACTCTTGGGCTACTCTTTTACCAAGGAAAAGTGAGAGTGAACGTCACATAACGCCCCCAAGGCGGAAAGAGCGAGAATGTTCGGCGACGGGGATTCGAACTTGCGACCCACAGATTGCGAGTCGAGCTCCCAAACCACCAGGCAATGCCAGGCCCCCGGACAGAGAGAAAAAAAATGTTTTGAAAGACCAAACGAGTTTTAATTAATAATTACATAATATTTCTTCTTGAGGCGTGCAGTAGGGTGCCGATTGGCCCTGTAGTAGAGCTCTGGATCTCAGGTTCGAATCCTTGAGATAACACAAAATTTTCCTATGGTCTTGGTAGTTAGAGCACTCTTATCGCATTCTGCGGGTCAAGGGTTCGAATCCCGTCACCAAGCATGGTTGCCCTTTCAGTCGTTAGGACGTTATAATGTGATGGTCAATCCCACTATTCGTTAATAAAGAGCTCCCAAAGAGTTGGCTGTGGGTGGTGTTGACTGGTTTCCTTCCCTCTAATATATCTCTTGAACATTAGGGACGGCTAGCGCAAACAGTCTCCGAGTAGCTTTGCGCAAAGTTCAACAAAACAAACAAACATAATTTTCATTTAACATGCGGGTACTTTATAAGACAAACAGCCAATCCCTTTGTGTGAACGGTGGGTGTTAGGACTGGCCGCTTTCCATCTGGTCAGTATGTCAAAATTAAGGACGAAGGCAGATAGCCTTAGTAACTTTGCCATAAATAGAAAACGCAGATACAAACACACCATAGTTCAGAACCGTAATTTACTGAACCCGATAATAAGTCATGGGCTGTGATACATATTCTTGAGAAGGTTGTAATGTTCTTTAAGTTCTTTCAAACAGTTAAGGTTGATTTAAAAGTTCGATGATTAATAAGGAGAGTTTTAAGCCTTGAATTACTTTAAGCTCAATTTTGAGTTCAAGAAAACTAAACACAGTGTCGTTCACAAACAAACAAGCACTCTCACTTACTTGGGGTGGATGCCTGCTGCCATCTGTTGGCTTTGTCTATAAACAAGTTAGTTATTGTTGAATCGGCTTTTGGCCATTTGCTTTAAACAGTCAACGGCACTGCATTTTTCAAAACAAAAACTTATTGGCATTTAAAAGCCTAACCCTTATAACTAAATATTCTCGATTTTTTCAGGGTGATCTGATTCATTTTAACCCTAATTCAAAAGTTATTCATATTTACAAATTTTCACCACAAATTTCCCGCGGTAGAGCACTTGAGATGTTTTGTTGTTTTTGTAGTTAACCACAAAGCTACACAAAGGACTATGTGTGCTCTGCCCACCACGGGTATCAAAACCCGGTTTCTAGCGTTGTAAGTCCGCAGACATACCGCTGTGCCACTTGGGAGCAGATCACTTGAGAAGAAAATAAAATATGGTGTTCTTTGATGTGTGAGTAACGATAGATTAATATCATCTTGAACGGAGTACTTAAAGCAAATGTTACTCTTTATTGTACAAGGTATAAATTAAAATAATAACGTGTTTGTTCAGTTCATTCTTCCAAAACATGTCGGTTTATAAAACATTGAATTTTCTCCCATCGTTAAACTTCAGTTCAGAAAACAGAGACAGACCAGAAGTTGAATTCTTTAACTGGACTCCACCATTTACAGACGTTAGCTAAACGACCAGATCAGAGACCCATAGAGTTAAAATGTACTCGTTCACAAAGTGTTGAAGAGAAAGTCTGAGTGATGAAGACGTTATTTTGGCCAACCTCGGGTTTATGTGTTAAAGAAAAAATCTGAGTGATGAAGACATTATTTAGGGCCACGCTCGGGTTTATATGTTAAAGAAAAAATCTGAGTGATGAAGACATTATTTAGGGCCACGCTCGGGTTTCTGTGTTAAAGAGAAAGTCTGAGTGATGAAGACGTTATTTAGGGCCACGCTCGGGTTTCTGTGTTAAAGAAAAAGCTGAGTGATGAAGACATTATTTAGGGCACAGTCTTATTTATACTAGGAACTTGGCGAAAAATTGTACATAATTGTAATTAATAATTGGATGAAGTGAAAATGAAATAATTTATTAAGAACTAAAAAGAAT
>NW_013667935.1:29717-36595 GCF_000517525.1 Limulus polyphemus
TTATAATGCGACTGTCAATCCCATTATTCTTTGGCAAAAGAGTAGCCCAAGAGTTGGCGGTGGGTGGTGATGACTAGCTGCCTTCCCTCTGGTCTTTCACTGCTAAATTAGGGACGGCTAGCGCAGATAGGCCTCGTGTAACTTTGCAAAAAATTCATAACAAAAAAAAGTAAACCAATTACCTGAAACATTATTTCCAAGATATCAGAGTGCAGTAACGTAAAGAAAGCTCTGAGTTTAAAAATGCAAAGACAAATGTAATTTGATTTATGTCTTTAAAAATGGTATTACAGATTATTTTCATATTTACCATCATAATAATCTCTTCATTCGAACGAAAATTAAACGTGAGCTTGTTTTCTTGTTAAGCGCAAAGCTACACAAAAGGCTATCTATGATCTGCCCAAGAAAGGTATTGAAACCCGATTTTGGAGTTGTAAACCCCCAGACTTCCCACTGAACCACTAGCGTGGGCTAAAAACGAGTTTTAAAGGAAAATGGACTTAAAATACAATACAATAAGATAAAGTATTTGAATTAGGGAATTAAATTTTCAACCTTACGTGTATGTGGCCTAAAAGGCTTGGCTTACAAACCCCTAGGATTCAGGTACGACTCTGACTAACGTAATTACAGTGATTTTCCAAAGTAGGGATCAATTTTTTTTAAGTTTTAAGTAGCTCAGTTTTTGTGGTTTTTTACTTTTTTGTTTCAATACTTTTTGTAGCATTAAAAGTTTCTATATTACCATAACTAGCTAGGTCATGTATATATCGATCCCTACTTAACTATATAAAATGTAAAAAATTATTACACTGGCATTGATATACCCATTATACTTGCATTGATATACAAAGTTGCTACTGGTATAGTTTGGTTTTGTTTGTTTGTTATGAATTTCGCGCAAAGCTACACGAGGACTATCTGCGCTAGCCGTCCCTAATTTAGTAGTGTAAGACTAGAGGGAAGGCAGCTAGCCAATAGCATCCACCGCCAACTCTTGGGCTACTCTTTTACCAACCAATAGTGTGATTGACCGTCACGGCTAAAAGGGCGAGCATATTGAGAAAGTAGTAATATTGTAAAATGATGAAAATGTAGCGTTTTGAGTAAAGTAGTAATTACAGTAGTAGTGTAGGAACAGTATAGGGCAGAATATTTATTAATCTATAAAAAGGTTAATATTTTAAAATATGTAAGAAAGTCACGTGGTGTAGATCATTACGTTTACTCTGTAATAACCAGAACTCAGACCTCGTTAAAGAAGGTTAATGAATATTAATCTTACGGTGCGGTCGTTAGAGTAGCAAATAAATTATTTTTGGAACATGGTACAAACTCAGTTTATTTGTTATTACGTGCAAAGCTATATAGAATGGGCTATCCGAGTTGTGGCTAGGGAAGAGAATTATATCGTTAGAAACCCTCAAACTTACCACTAAGCCACTGGGAACTTACAACATGAGTAATAACACATCAAACTTACCACTAAGCCACTGGGAACTTACAACGTGAGTAATAACACATCAAACTTACCACTAAGCCACTGGGAACTTACAACATGAGTAATAACACATCAAACTTACCACTAAGCCACTGGGAACTTACAACATGAGTAATAACACATCAAACTTACCACTAAGCCACTGGGAACTTACAACATGAGTAATAACACACTTGTGCCACATAGTTCTCTAATAACGGATGATATGTACTAAAAGTGTCATCCATCATAGTAATATACAAGGAATAATAGAATGCCCATTCCAACGACGCCGCTCATTTGGTTAACACAGGACAGATAATAAAACACCTATTCCGACGACGTCGCCCAGTTCGTTAACACAGGATATATAATAGAACACCTATTCCAACGACGACACCCAGTTCGTTAACACGGGATATATAATAGAACACCTATTCCAACGACGCCGCTCAGTTCGTTAACATGGGATATATAATAGAACACCTATTCCAACGACGACACCCAGTTCGTTAACACAGGATAGATAATAGAACACCTATTCCAACAAATGCCGCTCAATCCGTTAACACGGGATATATAATAGAACACTTATTCCAGCGATCATCTAACAGTTAGCACTGAACATCCTACTCCGAGTATCCAACCACTTCTTTATTTCTCCCGAAACGCAAATTAGTGCTGATTGTAATCGCTACGAGAACCACCATGGAGCGCTTCATTACATTGCCAAAAAAGATATTTTGTTAGCCAGCAGACTGTTATATAAAAGATATCTCACGTTCTCTACAATAAAAGTAAACAACAGATCATACAATTTGTTGAAGAAGACAAAATTAAGGTTTCAGTTTTCTTTTCTTGTAGTTTTAAAGCTTGCAAGGGTGTAATAAAAATAAAAAAAGAAAGTGATGAAATATTCCACCTTTTTTTCGGTTATTTCTGGTCATCAAATAAAAACAAATATTTCCACAGGAATGTTGTCATCTTTCTTCATTTCTCGATTCAATTTATATCAACTCTGTTATAACAACACGTGTACTCTGGAATTATATATATATTTCAAAGAAGCCGCAAGGTTTCTTATTTCCACAAACAACACAAGTGTTCGTGGTCCAAGTTTTTAACATGAAGAAATTTTCGTTATTCTTTCTGGATGGAGTACTTTCAGATTTGTAATATTTCAGAAATAAATTTATTGCTATGTTATGTTTGATATTATGCTATCTATAAACGACATTATTATTCAAGTTCTGTGTTTGTTTTATCAAAAGAAAACAAATAAGCACCTCAAGAATGACAACCATGCTTCATTTAGTCTTCATCTTTCTGCCAAAATCAATTAGAAGTAAACTACAAAAATAACCTATTTCAAAGCGCATGCGCAGTTAATTGTGACCATTCGTAAAATAGATAAGCGATAGATTATTGTTCACATTTCTGAATATCAAGTGTCTTTAACTAAACTGAGGTAAAGAATTTTGAAGTGTTAATTCTAAAAATGAGTTATACATTTGACAAATTCAATAAATGAAAGAACCTTTTGTGAATTATGATTATTTGTCATCTCCAGAAATCAAGAGAACTCGTATTGGTTTCATATTTACAAAGTGGCATCATTACAAATGAAAAGGAGGAGGGGGCGGTTATAGAGTAAATGGCGTTTTTTGTTTATTTTTCTCACTGTTAGGTACACTATTAACTGTAACAATACAGAGGGCAGCACTGTCGATAATTACTTCTACTTCGCTGGAAATGAAAAATGGCTGTAAAAACCGTAACAGTTATATATATATATATCAAAATGTTATTTGTTATAGAATAATACGTCAATATTTTACGTGTAATTACATGACCAGCTTTTCGGACAGACAAGCAAGGACAACTTCATAGCTCTCTACCAACTACTACAGTATTAATCTAAGAGGAACTAGGATTATATAAGTTGTGTTTCTTTGTAATTAAGCACAAAGCTACACAATGGGCTATCTGTCCTCTACCCACCACGAGTATCGAAACTCGGTTCCTAGCGTTGTAAGTCCGCAGACATACCGCTGTGCCACTGGGGGCTATAAGTTCTGTGATCAACAGTATTATAACAAAGAACAGAGTCAAAGAAAACCTAATGTGTACAGAAGTTCAAGAGAATTACAAAGAAAGAGAGAAAATGAAGAAACTGGAAATAATTAAGATTGAATTTTCAAACAATCGCACCTTATGACCATGTAGGCTATGCGACCAGGTCAGAGACCCTTAAGGTTCAGGTGTAGCCGACCCTAATTTTGAACTACTGACCAGAGAGAAGGCAGCCAGCCAGAACAACCTCCGCTACAAGGATTTCGTCCGGTTGTTTTAGTCGAATAATAGGATTGGCTGTCACTTTTATAACGCACAACGCCTGAAAGTGCGAAGCTACTCAGAGGTATCACGTCACGAACCCTGGGCCTTCGATTAATAGACAGACACGTTATTCACTGGGCTACACCCAGACACAAAATATTTTGTATGTGAAAAACAACAAAAAATAAAGGACAGATATATCTGTGCCAATTCCCCATCAAAATATCTTGTTTTATTCAAATCTATCTTACGTTCCAGGTGGATCAGCGGAAAGTCTAAGGGCTTGTAACAATAAAAATTTAATTTCCGTTGTGTAACTTTGTGTCTGATAACAAACAAACAGCCTGACTCATTCTGCATTTGTTTATAATTGTTACGTTTTTCTTATTGTACACATTTGTATCCATGCTTCTGAAGAAGAAGAAACTTGACACAAGACTTACACAGTCATGACAGGAAAAAAAAACATGACCAAGAATCAAAAATTGTGTAAACCATAAATCAAGAAACCCAAAAACCCGAGCGATTCAGTAAGAGGAAAACCTTCCTTCTCGACTCTGTTTCAGTTATTGGGTTGCTTATGTTATGAATATATCTAAGCAAAACACTGTTTCTAAAAAAAATATGGTTTCTCTGAACGAATCCAAAATTTACTTACAAACCTAAAAAAGATAATTAGTAAAAATGTCAGCTTTAAGGCAAGTTTATAATATTGATAGTATTTTAATTTTATTGTGATTCGTGTGTTATGATAGGTTATCGCGTGCTATTATGTGTTATCGTGTGTTATGGGTTACATTGTGTTATCCTGGGTTATTATGTGTTATTATGAGTTACAATTGTCATTGTGTATCATGTGTTATGGGTTATCATGTGTCACTACGGGTTATCATGTATTGTTATGGGTTACCATTGTCATTGTGTTATAATGTGTTATTATGGGTTATCATGTGTTATTATTGGTTCTTGTAGCCAACAAAATCATAAAACAACAAACAATTTTGTACGTAACTAGTTTCGAAAAATCTGTTTAAAAAACAAATGGTGTCCATACAGACTCTACCGCTAGTCCTAGAATTAAAACCTTCTCACATATATTGTACAACAAATGTTAGCCTTCTGTCTACATCAAGTGACATTTAAGTCAGAGCCGTAGACCCCCAAGGCAGAAACTAGTGGTGTAATACGTGTGTTTGTGGAATCATTAGATTAAATAGTGATAGTCATCGATCTTTTTCTTGTTGCAATAAGGGTTGCTATTTGTGACAAATCCTCTTGAGGTCAAGGCCACTAATTAGCTCATGTAGATGTAACAGTGACGAAGTTATTAGGCAAACTAGGATGGGAATACTTGGCTTAGATGTTAGCGCGTCGGGCTGCGTATCTGAAGGCCCTGGGTTTTCGTCGTGATACCACTTACATTACTCCAAAATTGCAGCTGTGGGTGCGTTTAAAGAGAGGCAGCCAATCCCTCTACTTAGTTCAAACAGGGCACAATATTTGTGGCGGCGGGACCTGCTCACAAGCTGCCTTCCCTCTGGACGACAGTACAATATTAGGGACGGTGACACCTGAACCTTAAGGGTCTTTGACTTGGTCGCTTAGCCTTGTAAACATAAGGTGTTGTCCAGGTTGGAAATATATACTAATACACAGCTAGTTAAATTTAAAAGAAGCCCCCGGTGGCCCATGGATAAGCTTAAGAGCTTATAATGCTAAAATACTAGGTTCGATCTCTACGATGGACAATATTTTGGTTTTGGGCTAACACCAAACATTTTTAATATTGTGTGAGGGGAACGATTATACCGTATCGGATACACTTTACTGGGGTCAATCTTTAATAATTCTTTGATTTTTTTCCATGTGATTCCTACAGTTGTGCAATACTCTCGCGATCAAAGTGCAAAAAAGAAAAGAAAAAAATAGTTCTGTATAGAAACAATAGGCTTCGTAATACTTGAGCATTACACTCAGCACGATATTGTAACATAAGTTAACGTCAGATTAACAAGTTAACAGCAGTCAAATTAATTCGTATCGCTAAAACACCAACGCCTTAACTGAGCCAGCTAAACGGGTGATTAGTAGCTCCCTCTGGTGTCTAACGGTTCAGCTCACAATTTCGACAATGTGTTTGGAATACAAGTCCTATGCATTGTTAAAACTGTCAAATTTATAATTTAAATGAGTACCCCCCTACCCTACCCCCGGTGGCACAGCGTTAAATCTGTAGGCTTACAACGCCAAAAAAAATCGGGGTTCAATAGCCGTAATGGGCAGAGTACAGATAGCGAGCGCTTTGAGCTTAACAACAAAATCACAAAAATATATGACTGGAATTACTGCCAACTATTTCCTGGTGGCATATTTCCGAATTTCCGTACTGTTATTTGAAGTTTATTTTAAACGATATGTCAAAAACTTGGTGTCTTTTATTAAGACCCTACGTTAGCTTCAGGGCAGCCTGGGCAATTGCCCGGGGCTTCGACGTTATACAAAAGCCCACCGAAGGATCAATAAGTATGTAACTAGATTCTTTTTTGATGTACTAACCATCGGCAGGCCATAATGATTTTTCAGCGTCTTTAGTGTCATTTTCTTCCTGTTAGAAACCTTTGTCCTTCGCTTTGCTTCCTTTGGTTGGGGAAGAAGAATCTGGTGTAATTTGATTGGACGATAACCTGGGTGAATGTAGCGAATTTATCACAGGACAAGAACTATATCTCCGGTCACAGATACCACGGGACAAGAACTATATCTCCGGTCACAGATACCACGGGACAAGAACTATGTCTCCGGTCACAGATATCACGGGACAAGAACTATGTCTCCGGTCAAAGATATCACGGGACAAGAACTATGTCTCCGGTCAAAGATATCACGGGACAAGAACTATGTCTCCGGTCAAAGATATCACGGGACAAGAACTATGTCTCCGGTCAAAGATATCACGGGACAAGAACTATGTCTCCGGTCACAGATATCACGGGACAAGAACTATGTCTCCGGTCACAGACACCACAGAGCAAAAACTATGTCTCCGGTCACAGATATC
>NW_013667935.1:37479-42308 GCF_000517525.1 Limulus polyphemus
AAGAACTATATCTCCGGTCACAGATATCACAGTACAAGAACTATATCTCCGGTCACAGATATCACAGTACAAGAACTATATCTCCGGTCACAGATATCACAGTACAAGAACTATATATCCGGTCACAGATATCACAGAAACTATTGAATATCAAGACGTGAAAGATTCTAACTTGTAGGTGCAAAAGTTCTATCATTTACATTTGCTTAATCAAATGCGTGTATGATGTTAGTCGGTTTTCAAAATAAACTTTTCGGTTTAGGGTGAAGGTAAAGAATTGGGGTTGGAAAAAGGGGGCATTGATCCCGCTAAAGGAGCATTGCCCAAGACCCACAAAAGTCTGGTATCTAACCTGAATATATGCGCATCTTTTGGCTATAATGTCATGAGTTGTTTTTTTTCCAGTTCAAATGGGATATCATGTAAATGATTACAGAAATATGAACAGCAAGATTAATTATTGAAAACTTTTAATGAATGTTAAGCAAACTATATAGATTATAACAAAAAAACAGCTTACAAAACAATGAAGCTAATTCCGTACAAAATACTGACTAGAGGTTGTCAACGTCATAAACCAATACAAACAAAAACTAAAACCTATAATGATCAGAATGAATCGTCATTTAAGTATCCTAGCAACTTGTGATGTTTTCGGCCATAATCCCAATAATTTCTCAGGGGTTTGGCTAACTTATAAGATTTAGGTTAGTCTTAAATCCACTTCGCAGCTAGCAATGCAGTGTAATCTTTATAAGTTTAAAAATGCATATTAATACTAATATATCGTAACTAAATGAATCTAACTATAAAGAAAACTGGAATTTATGGTTTGAATTTCGCGCAAAGCTACACGAGGCTATCTGCGCTAGCAGTCCCTAATTTAGCAGTGTAAGACTAGAGGGAAGGCAGCTAGTCATCACCACCCACCGCCAACTCTTGGGCCACTCTTTTACCAACGAATAGTGGGATTGACCGTCACTTTATAACGCCCCCACGGCTGAAAGGGCGAGCATGATTGGCGTGACGGGGATTCGAACCCGCGACCCTCAGATTGCGAGTCGAGCGCCTTAACCACCTGCCCATGCCGGGCCCAAGAAAAATGGAACGGGTCATTCCTCAGAAAACGTCGTTTCCTTTTATAATCCATATCGCTGACCAATACAAATTACAAGTTGGAACTTTTCCACTGTGCAAGAATTATTTGTGTTATTTTTACGTATTCTACTTGTGAACATTTATGTCATAAACTAGGCTGTCATCACTAAAAGCCGTCGTATTTTGTATTTTACTGTATTTATATTGCGACAGACCTGGCATGGCCTATTGGTTAGGGCCTCGACTAGCAATCTGCGGGTCGAGGGTTCGAATCCCATCACCGAACATACTCGCCCTTTCAGCCGTAGGTGCGTTATAATGGGACGGTCAATCCCACTATTCGTTGGTAAAGAGTAGCTCAAGAGTTGCCGGTGGGTGGTGTTGATTAACTTCTATTCTGTCACTTCAAAATTAGTGTTCGTTAGCGCAGATAATCCTCAAGTAGCTTTACACGAAATACAACAACAAATAAACAATCACATTGCGGCACATTTCATAACTAGAATACAGTTGAAACTTGTTATTGTATATAAATACCATGAATCTTTTGAAGTGCTGGGCTGTACGCGCGCGCGTGTGTGTGTGTGTGTGTGTGTGTGTGTGTGTGTGTACCACAAAAAAAAAGTTCTTTTTTAAACAAAAATACACAACTAATGCTTTGACCAAAGTCACAGTCCAAAACCCCAAATTAACGGCTTTACTAATTATGTATTACTTTTCTGTTTGTTTTTTTTTTTTTATTTGTTTGTTTTTAATTATGCACAAAGCTACACAAGGGCTATCTGTGCTCTGCCCACCACGGGTATCGAAACCCGGTTTCTAGCGTTGTAAGTCCGCAGACATACCGCTGTTCCACTGGGGGGGTGGGGTTACTTTTCTCTGGGTTTTTATGTTTAATTCGCTCCTTTGAGTTTGAGATTCTATTTCAGTTACTATAAACTAACGCAGCTTGGTTTACCAGGCTACAGTTGTGTTGAAACTTAACCTCACCGTTGGTGTTCTAAAATTAGCGTGTTTGTTCTCATGAAAGTAGAGAAAAAGACATCAATCTGAAGTGTTTATGACCAAACAGGTTGATAATAATTTGCCAGAGAAACTGAAATCGTGATTCGTTTATGGTATCAATGCCATTGAAAAAGGTATGTAGCTTTTCCTTAATCTCGTTTATTAGTTTATTTTAGAATAAATGTTATCAGAACGCCTCCTTAGAAAAATCTAACGAAGTTTTCATTTTCCTTATCATGTTTAGCTTCTACTAGTCCTCTTTGGCTAATCCCTAGTGTACGGTTCAGGAACTAAAGTTATTCGATGTAACATTGATCGCAAAGTACAATTGAACAAATAAATAAATAAAAGAGGATCCTCTTACCTCGTATATTAGGAAGTTGCTCAAGATGTATGGACTAATACGTGTTGACTGTAATACTTGGGCAAAAATGGCATTTATTGCAGCACGTGTGCAATAGATGATTAGCCAATATCCCTCAATTTTGCGATGGTTCAACCACGTGACCCCCTCGTCTCTGGAAGCATGCGCCATGCTGGAGTCGTCCTCTTCTTCTAAGCTATTTAAGGACTGAGTTAACAGGACTGAAGATTGTCACTTACAACGTTGCTTCACAAAATTGCCCAGGTAAGGTTGAAGTTGTTGGTTTTTTTGTTTTTTTCATAGGAGGCTTGTTTGTTTGTTTGTAATTAAGCACAAAGTTACACAATGGGGTATCTGTGCTCTGCCCACCACGGGTATCGAAACCCGGATTCTAGCGTTGTAAGTCCGCAGACATACCGCTATGCCACTGGGGAGCGTCATTTAAATCATTCAACTATAAAATGACAGGAATCATAACACGACTGTATTTAATTTTAACAAGAACCGATAATCGAAACGTTCACTCGCATACACATCTTAAATGTTTACCCTTCCAGCATACTGAACTAATGACAACCACAAATCTTCTGATTTGGTTACCTGTGGTACTGCATTCAGAATAAAGAAACTTTTAATAACTGTACGGAGAAATAGGAGCGTGCGCGCGCGCGTTTTTTTTTCCCCCACGATTTTACAAATTGTCCACGAGAACTTCCCCATACTTGTTTGAGATTGCCGTCAGAATTTCTTCTGCCAATGTATAATGTTAAAGGCGTTATTAACAATATTAACTGTTTTAACAGAACTGTCAACACGGGTTTTATAATAGAAAAACACTGTTATCTTGTGATACATTTCTCTCTACACACTAATGCCAATCAGCAGATACGTCATTACTCCGTTCTGTATAAATAAAATCCGTCTTTCTAAGTAAATGGGAAAAAAAATTCTTTCCAAAATGCAAATGTAAGTATTTCATGCCGATCTCCGCTCAAGGTAGAAATTTGATTGGTTGTTTGCTATATCATTGACGGGATACTCTGACAAAATCGTGCTTCAGTGAAGGTGGATTGGTGACTTAATATAATAGTGAAAACAGACACGTGGAAAATAAAATGTTCAGTTAAAACACCAGTAGAAAGAATGCAAATTTATCGCGATGTTTCGAGCTAACAAAAGCAGAACACGTGTTCTAAAGAATCGTGTTACAACTTATTAATATGTATTCATGAAGAAAATATATAGTTTAGGTATCCATAATCTTACAAGTCTGAATAACAACAACAACGTATTTTCAGGTAATTAAGGCCAGTTTGTGTTTTTTTAACTACGTTTTTAAATACAATGTGAAATTTTTAGGAATTGTTAGCTCTTTCACTTCGTGTTGCGATATTTCTTCCCATCATACAACTCGTCGTTTCCAAAAACATGTGCAAACATCAGGTATTTTAAACCATTAAACTAAACCTAGACTCCAAAAATTTTATAAAAATACTTATCTTTTGTAAATTGTTAAATAATCGTTAGAAGATCATAATTTACAGGTTACAGCTTCGACCGCCATGTTAAAAACCACCATGCTTTTCTTTCTGACGCTTCTCTTCGTGACCACCTGTTTCGCCAAAAGTTTGAGTGAGACAGAACGTGGACTTTATTCAACGGATCTTGATGTGAGTGCCGGTTGTTTGGAATTTCTTTACTGTAACTACACAATTAAGTTTATTTCGAGATGAACTGATAGAACAAATATAATGTTAATATATCTGTAAAAATTATTAATGTTTAGATAACTTTCTTTTACTTATGATGCTTCCGCTAGAGTGACTATCATAACCTCAGTAAAACTGGTCACTATTAAACCCATGCAGAGACTGCTTTTAGACACGTAAGGAAAATATTATATGATGTAAATTTACTCCTTATAAATAAAATACAAAAATGTGTAAGATGTAGTATTTGTTTGTTTTGAATTTCGCTCAAAGCTGCTCGAGGGCTATCTGCGCTAGCCGTCCCTTATTTAACAGTGTAAGACTAGAGGGAAGGCAGCTAGTCATCACCACCCACCGCCAACTCTTGGGCTACTCTTTTACCGTCACATTATAACGCCCCCACGGCTGAAAGGGCGAGCATGTTCGGTGTGACGGGGATTCGAACCCACGACCTGCAGATTGCGAGTCGAGCTCCCTAACCACCTGGCCATGTCGGGCTGGTAAGATGTAGTAAGTCACCTTCTGATAAATAAAACGCAGAAATGTATAGCATGTAGTAAGCCACCTTCTGATAACTAAAACACAGAAATGTATAGGATGTAGTAAGCCACCTTCTGATAACTAAAACACAGAAATGTATTAGATGTAGTAAG
>NW_013667935.1:43153-48172 GCF_000517525.1 Limulus polyphemus
AATAAAACACAGAAATGTATAGGATGTAGTAAGTCACCTTCTGATAAATAAAACACAGAAATGTATAGGATGTAGTAAGTCACCTTCTGATAAATAAAACACAGAAATGTATAGGATGTAGTAAGTCACCTTCCGATAAATAAAACACAGAAATGCTTTTGTCAATTTAGATTCCAAAGTTTTGTCAATTTAGACTCCAAAGTTTTGTCAATTCAGACTCCAAAGAACGAACTTTACAAACATTCTTAATATCATCTGTGTGTGTCCTACACGTGGACTCCAGTGGCATAGTGGTAAGTCTGCGGACTTATAACCCTAGAAATCAGGTTTCGATACCCGTGATGGGCACAGCACAGATAGATTTAGGTTGGTACGGATCTTCCTTAGGTAAGCTCCATCACAACGTTCTAAAATCTATTTCAAACACCACTTAAGAAAAATTAATTATAAGTAAGAATTAACCCTCAAATTGCGAACCTGTTTCCTTACCGTTCATTCACCGACCGGTAGGGTTCCACATATACTGATGTCACTATACTCAGTGTAAAGAATTAACTATACAATAACAAATGATGTAATCACTCATTTTGTAAGTAAAATACTTGTGAGGTCCCAGGCGTGGTTAAAGACTAAGTGCAAAATTGATACTAATTTTGTGTATGTGATTCGGGTATTATGGGGGGGTGTCACTAACAAAGACATGGATCCATAAAATTTAGAAAAAAAATGTTTTGTTTGTTTGGAATGTCGCGCAAAGCTACACGAGGGCTATCCGCGCTAGACGTCCCTAATTTAGCAGTGAAAGACTAGAGAAACGGCAGCTAGTCATCACCACCCACCGCCAACTCTTGGACTACTATTTTACCAACGAATAGTGTGAGTGACCGTCACTTATAACGCCCCCACAGCTGAAAGGGCTGGTGTGACGGAGATTCGAAGTCGCGACCCTCAGATTGCGAGTCGAGCGCCCTAACCACCTGGTCATGCCGATCCACTTTGTTCTTGAAAGAATTTATTTTTATTCAATAACAATATCCAAATACAAGAGCACGGAAGTGCCGAAGTACCTCCTGACTTAACTTACGGGGAGCTGCGCATGCGTAGTTCCATTTATTATTATTATTATTACGGTGGAGGGGTCGGCTTTGTTCATTATATTTCAGGAACCTCAGTATAAAAACTGTTCCAGCGTCAATGTCCAAATAAGCGCAATTCAAATAACGTGAATAAAAATTCACTCACAATGATTAATATTTTTCGGTCTTGGCAAAACTATTCTACATACACAGTAGGGCTTCGAAAAGTATTGTTGTTCATGTAGTTGGCGTTCCATAGTTGACGAGTCGTTTGTTTTTGGAATTTCGCGCAAAGCTACTCAACGGCTATCTGTTTTCACCGTCCTTAATTTAGAAATGACAAACTCGAGGAAACACTATTTCGCGCAAAGCTACACGCTTCCACGGCTGAAAGGGCGAGCATGTTTGGTTGGACGAGGATTCGAACGCGCAGATTGCGAGTCGAGCGCCTTAACCACCTGGCCATGCCAGGCCAAAAATAATGGGATTGACTCTAACATAATATAACGCCTTCGCGGCTGATAGGGGCGAGCATGTTCGGTGACGGAATTCGGACTCGGAACATTAACAATTTTTGATAAAGAAAAATATTTTTGTATCCAAATTTTGGCAGTTAGTTTAGGGTCTATTTCTACAGTAGCTCTATCTTAGCTTCGTAATTAGTGGATTAAGTAAAGGATCATTACCCAGCTTTACATCCCGCACTTTTCCTAAAAGTTGCCAGAACTAGATAACAGATCATAACCCTGATCACTGAGGCGGACTCGTGATGAACAAATATCCTAGTGTCGACGAAATGAAAGAAGTTAATTATTATTTGGGAACACTTGTTTAGACTGAAAGGTTTCTTGTTCGTAGTCATTTAAAGTTATTTCAGAAGACCACGAAAGTACTTGGATCATGACCATTCTGTTGTCCACATTAAATCTTGCGTTTATAATGTAATAGAAATTACGCAAGTGAAAGTCAACTGGAATCAGTTGTATTGAACGTTAGTGATAATTTACACACCCTATCTATTGTCTACATTAAATCTTGCGTTTATAATATAATAGAAATTACGCAAGTGAAAGTCAACTGGAATCAGTTGTATTGAACGTTAGTGATAATTTACACAGACTTACAAAACCAAATGATATAACGATTTAAAAAATCCTCCCCCCCCCCCCCATCAATATTTTCCGACCGATGATTAAATAAAAACGTACAAAATCGCTTTTAACGATGTACAAAACAAGACCCGGGAGTCTTGTAATAGAGTTTTGTAATAAGTTTGGTTTGGATGTTGTTAAGCGCTAAGTTACACAATGGGTGACATGTGCTCTGCCCATCACGGTTATCGAAACTCGAATTTCAGCGTCGTATGCCTGTAGACTTACCGCTGAGCCACGGGGGTGGGGAGGCGTTTTGCAATAAAACAGTAATCTGAATATTCCTGAATTTAGTTTGTCGAAAACGCCATCGGTCATGAATTTAATTATTAAAAATACCACCAGTTGTACTGAATTTAATTATTAAAAACATAACTAACCTTGAATTTAGTTATAAAAAACACGACTAGTCTTGAAACTCACTTATCTGTCAACTTAGTTATACTGCGCATGTGTGTTTGTTTTATAGAAAAGCCACATCGGGCTATCTGCTGTGTCAACCCAGAGGAATCGAACCCCTGATTGTAGCGTCGTGAATCCGTAAACTTACCGCTGTCCCACCGGGGCACTCAATTACGCTGCTCAGCGTGTTTTGTACGTAATTAATTGGCTGTTTTGTTCAATTTTGCAACTTTACGAGTTAACAGTTTAGCACGTGTCGCTCTCTCTAGCTTCATAGCACACGCGCTATGAAAGAATCCCGCGTAAATGAAACATCCTTCGGTCTTTAATCATGAGATTTTGTGCAGCGAATATTGGGAAAGGATATCACCACAATTTAAAGTTCAGTACCAGTCAACACGAACAGCACCTTATGAGACACATGGTCTTAAAGGTCGGGTTAGAGACTTCTGAGGTTCAGATAAAGCCACATTAATTACGAACTACTGATGAAAGTAAGTATAATCATTCTGTCGCTACTCCAAACAGAGGGATTGACTGCCAGAGACCTAATATTCCTACAGCTAAAAATATGGAGCATACACAGAATCAAATCGCAGCTGGAACACTAGACCTTCCCATATGCAGCCTAGCACGCTAACATTAAGCCACTCTCAGCCTATAAAATTCTGAAAATTGAAATGAAAGAGGTTTGGTAAATACGTTAAAGCTTCAGTTAGTTTACAATAAAAAATACTAAAACAATCTCATAGAATGGTAACGTTTAGGAGACATATCTTTGATGCTAAGAAAGAGATACTGGAGATGATGTCTCACTGTATCTACAACTGTGTCCCCCGCTGGGACAGCTGTAAGTCTCCAGATTTACAAAGCTAAAATCAGGAGTTCGATTCCCCTCGGTGGACACAGCAGAAAAACTGATGTGACTTTGCTATAAGAAAAACACACACACACATCTACAATTGTAAAACCCTTTGTACCACTACCTCCTAAAACGTTCATTTAGATCCTAATTCTTCTCAAAGTAATGGCAGCTTAAACGTTGAGATTATTGATATCAAAAAGCATTCGTGCTTACCATGCAAGAGAACCTTCCAACTCCTGATGGTCTTACAATATACTTATGTATGAATTCAAACACTTTCACGAAATGCAATGTAAAGAATGCTATTGTAATTTAGTAAAGAAAATAAGTCCTGTTAATTAATAAATAAGCAAATATTGTACAACATTATGACCTTCCTCTGCTACTTTGAGGTATAAATAATAGGAAAACAAAACCTTGTTCTGTCTCGAAGAACCTTGATAAGAACTGTAGTGGGTTGATAAAAAAAAAAACAATCGTGTATTACACTTAATATTAACATAATGTATTTTCATTGGCAGATACCTGGTGATGATGGCTCTGTGGACGCAGCACTTCTAGACTATCTTTTTGCTCGCCAGATGGTGCAGCGGTTGAGAAATAACCTGGACATCAGCGATCTCCAGAAAAAACGAACATACTGGAAGCAGTGTGCTTTTAATGCCGTTTCGTGCTTCGGGCGGAAGTAAACTTCTTAGCTAACACCGGAAACGGATGACGTATAATGAAAGACTGGAACTTAAACCCAATTCATCAAGCTCATGATGCTTATCCCATTAAGTTTGATTACCGTTATCTTTTTAACTGAAAATTCAAACGTGCAATAAAGAATTGAAACGATACACTGGTCTGCTTTTCAATGAAATATATAATGTTTCTGTTGGTTAGTGTTTTTTTTATCTAAAAATTTATCTTTCAAAACAATCATGCAATCGTAGCTCACAGAGATGAAACATCAGATTCAACCATCAAGAGACAAAATTATTTTATTTTGATATAATTAGAAAATTAGCCTGGGTAGGCCTAGTAACTATGATTCATGTTCCACGTTCTATTGCAGCACTTTGGGGACTGGGTGAGTTATAAGAGTGACTACCAAATCCTATTACTAGTCGATTAGAGAGTTGGCGGTGGGTTCTGTTAACTAACTGCCTTTCCTCTGGTCTATCAGTTAATAATTGGGGACGGCTATGCACAGATAGCTCTTGTGCAGGTTTGCACAAAGACTCTGAAACAACAAAAACTTTAGTACGTTATCTTTCCAACCGAGCTTCAACTCTTAAATGTAAGGGTTGAGTATACCCACCAATTTAAAAGGTTTAAACACTTATCTTGAGTTATGATAGAATTAATGTAACTATAAATTAGGACAAAACATGCACGCGTCCACGTTGTCAAGATGAGTAAACACAGCAATACGTGAAAGTAACGTTAGTGAAACTTGTTGTATCTATGGGAACAGAATGAATTATTATGTACGTGCAGCAACTCGGTTTTGAATTATTTGTGGCACGATAAGTGTTTC
>NW_013667935.1:48679-50682 GCF_000517525.1 Limulus polyphemus
GGCGAGTATGTTTGGTGGGACGGGGATTCGAACCAGCGACCTTCAGATTACGAGTCGAGCGCCCTAACCACCTGGCCCACGATAAGTGAATTAACTGATCACAACTCATATTAAAAGTGAATGTATACGTTGATAAACCTGAGAGGGGTTGGGCATACAAAAACATTTTAATTCGTTTATGTACTTTTGAAATCATAAGAAAACTTAGAGATAAAATGTATTTGCATTACCAGAAGGTATACACAAGAGAGAGAGAGAAACTTAAAACAAATTCCAACTTACTAAGCTTTCTAGTCGGCAGTAATTTACAGTAACAAATTTTTATGTTTAATATGCAATTACATTACATTGTTGACAAAACGTGGATAGTTTTAACACGTTTAAATTAAAGAGGCCAACATTCGTGGGCGAATGCACCATGTCTCCGTCACGCAATCCCAATATAACCAATTTTGACACCAGAAAAATCGAAAACTGTCAATATCATTGTTTTGGACCTGCAAGAAGGTATATTTGTCTCAGATCCCATGTAAGTTGATTGGCATACACATGAATAGTTCACGAAACCCCTAAAATGGTAAAAGACGTAAATTGTCTATACCTCTGTTTGGAACTTGTAAAAAAAAGTATCTTTTTTACCCAATCCCATGTAAAATGGCCGAAATACGGCGGAATAATCGTTTTAAAAAAAAACACTTCAAATTATGCCTTTTGTGGCATCTTGACCCCCTATAATTACTAATAATGAGCAAGTCTAACACTTTTGTTTGTCAATATGTGTTGCCTGTAAAAATGTATCTTTGTACCAATCCTATGTAAATTGGTGAAAATATGGCCGAGTAATTGACCAAAAACATAAAAATTATGGGTTTTTTTGTGAGCTCTGACCCTCCTAAAAAGAATCAAAATGAGCAAATCCAGTTTTTTTTTGTATGTTAATGAGCTGGATGCATGAAAATTCATATTTGTTCCAATTTTCATCTCGATTATCGTAAATATGGCCGCAAAGGAGCTCTAAAATAGACATTTTGGGTTGTTTGACCTTTGACTCCATAATATCTTTTAAAAAACCCAAGTAAAAAAAATGACAAAATATACCTGGACGTATTGGACCAAGGTATGATCCTACTAAGTTAAGTTAATGTACCGAGAAATTAAGAAATGGCGGTGGATAAAAATGTGTTTGGAAGAAGAAGGAACAATACAAAATCGTTGTGTCTCTATGGAGACATAATAAAAAGCTCCCGTGTTATGAATGGTTGCGATTTTATCGCGGATCAAGACGTGATTGTTTTTGTTTGTTTGTTTGTTTGAAGTTAAGCACAAAGCTACACATTGGGCTATCTGTGCTCTGCCCACAACGGGTATCGAAACACGGATTCTAGCGTTGTAAGTCCGCAGAGATTGTTTTTGTGATGATTCTTTATCAAAGAATCAAAACGGAAATGACTTACTTGTAAGTATCATTAAAAACATTACGATTTTTTTTTTGAACTTACACACATCTTGGTGTTGTTTTAGTACAAAGATACACAATGGGCTATCTGTGCTGCGGGACATGGAACATCGGATTTTAGCGTTGTAAGTCCGTAAACTAACCAATGACTCGCCGGTGGATATACCAATATATTATCGTATGATTTTGTAAATAAGCAATGAATATGATATTAAACTAACATTTTTTTTATTGACTTTACGTATCTGAATATACATTACTTATCAATTATCTACCATCAAAAGAAAGTGCGAATTTTACTCTTTATATTACTTTTTCAATATTGAAAGAACCTGTATTTTCTATATCTTACAGTAACAGTCATTGAAAACCGTACTGGATAATGAAAAATAATGATTTAAACAAAAAAACAAATGAGGAAGATTAGAAGAAAGGTGTTCACCAGTAAATGATATAAATATAGACAAAACTAAATCAATAAGAGGCCAAATTTATTGCAAAATATAAAAAAAATATTTAGATAACAATATCCAAGATATAAATATAG
>NW_013667935.1:51682-62333 GCF_000517525.1 Limulus polyphemus
AACAATATCCAAGATATAAATATAGACAAAACTAAATCAATAAGAGGACAAATTTATTACAAAATACAAAAAAAATATTTAGATAACAATATCCAAGATATAAATATAGACAAAACTAAATCAATAAGAGGCCAAATTTATTGCAAAATATAAAAAAAATATTTAGATAACAATATCCAAGATATAAAGAAACTGTCTTTATATAGATTCTATATGTGTTCCTGCAAAGTTGGCAATTTTGTAATGAGGCATATAAACATCCTGGTTATACAGGTTAGAACACAGATGGCAGCACGTACGCTGGTTGGCGATTGTTTCAAGTACGGGGGGGGGGGGATATTCCCGCATGTCGCAGTAGAGGGAGCTTTTTTGGTAGCCGTGGGGTAAATCCAAATTTCGCAGTCAGTGTGTATAAATGTATATTCAGATACATCCAAACTATGAATAATATCAAATAAAGCAGTTTTCTACATTAATTAAATATGATCGACAACTAGGTAATACTTGGTTTCAATATCTTTGAACATCGGAAGAGTATTGAGATTATGTACAAAATACCTGGTTCTTAATAGACATTATAAAGACATAAAATATTACATTATAATACAAAATTACATTCCAGCAAAACCCTTCTTGACGGGAGACATTGATGGAAACATCCATTAGTAAAGATGATTACAACGCGCCTGACGGGAGACATTGATGGAAACATCCATTAGTAAAGATGATTACAACGCGCCTGACGGGAGACATTGATGGAAACATCCATTAGTAAAGATGATTACAACGCGCCTGACGGGAGACACCGATGGAAACATCCATTTATAAAGATGATTACAACGCGCCTGACAGGAGACACCGATGGAAACATCCATTAGTAAAGATGATTACAACGCGCCTGACGGGAGAACATTGATGGAAACATCCATTAGTAAAGATGAGTACAACGCACCTGACGAGAGACATTGATGGAGAGATCCATTAGTAAAGATGAGTACAACACATCTCTGAAGAAAAGATAAACACAATTTGTATCACGAAGAAAGTTAAAAAAAAAAATTATAAGAACAGTGTACCCCGAACGCTTTAGTAGAATCAACTGTTATTACAAAAATGAATATGACCGCGTCAGGTAGACACGTAAATATAAGTGTTTAAAATAACATATTGTCAGGTAGACACGAAAACAATGTATATAAAAATGTATGTAGAACATTGACTAGCATCACCGTATCAGCGAAACACGTATATAAAAGTGTAGGCATAGCAATGAAATGAAGTGCCGCGTGAAAAAGACACATATATAACAATATAAGTATAACAATGAAAAAAAAGCACCGTGTCAAACAGACGCGTATATATTAAAATGTAGGTATAACAATAAAAAGAAGAACCGTCTAAAAAAGACATGTATATAAAAATGTGGGCATAACAATGAAAAGAAGCACCGTATCAAATAAGCACGTATATAAGAACTTAGGTTATACAATGAAAAGAAACACAACGCCAAAGAGACACGTAAAAACGACAAACTTATATCACTTAGAAAGATATTCGCGCTCGAAAGACATAACATGGAAACTGAAGTATAACAAAAAGCACCGCCTCAAACATGTATATAACTATACGAAGCTACTTGTCAAAGAGGCACGTATCCTTGATAGGCAAACTATTTCATAGTAATGCCTCATACACAAAACTATAAACAATAGTAGGTCGGAACGTGATGTGTAAGCTACAATGTTCGCTTTAAGTTCACGGATATTTTTTGTAGGGGTAAGAGGCCTAATGTTGAAATAATTGCAACTGAGCATGTGATTCGAGTTTTAAGTTACGTATAAAACATATATAACATATACGTGTATGTATATTCTCCCTTAAATCGAGAATATAGATACATATAATACACGAAACGTTTTATTAAGCATCAAAGTGATCTTATTATATTTCTGCTCGATATTTCAAGAGCTCCGTTTCTTTAAAGGCTTTTTAAAGAAAATGTCAAAACCACTCGAAGTCTGTAGAGTCGACCAATAACAGTTCGATTACGTTAGTATTTAACATCATCGAAACGAGTCCTTTATGAGGCGGAGAAGCGGTCAACTGTCGCTTCTATTCCATCTCTCACATCTTTCTCGAACCAAGATCTTAGACGCTGACCAGTTTTCCAGCTTTATCTCCATAGTCTAGTTTATCCTTACATTCGCAATGTTTTCACCATTGTAAACTCGCTTCGTTTCTGTTCCCCTACGATCATCTGGTATCGAAATAAAATTCACACTCAAGTCGTTCTCAACCATGAGTAGTATTCGGAGCCTTTGTTTTCCTTTGCCCCCAGAGAACGCTGTTATTAGTTAAGACCGAACAGTCTCCAGCAGCCTTTGACGATCATGTTCGTCTTTCTTGCTGTTAATAAGAGTATGGTCAATTAACAGCTTTCAAAATCTGGTTGTTGGCTTATAGATTTAGCAGTAGTTGTTGTTGTTGTTTCGGAACATGTATATGCATTTTATAAATTTCAAACAAATTTCCGTATATAACAAGTGATAAGCGTGAATTTAATCTGTCCACGGAGCCCTAGAATTGACTGATGTTATTAATTTCTGGTTCGCATACAACAAATTAAAGTCAAAAGATCGGGGACTCTTTTTAACGGAAAATAAGTAGCGGTTGTGTTATTACAGTATGCTAGGATTAACATTGTGGCAACTATAAGCGGTTTTGTTATTACAGTATGCTAGGATTAACATTGTGGCAACAATAAGCGGTTTTGTTATTACAGTATGCTAGGATTAACATTGTGGCAACAATAAGCGGTTTTGTTATTACAGTATGCTAGGATTAACATTGTGGCAACAATAAGCGGTTTTGTTATTATAGTACGCTAGGATTAACATTGTGGCAACAATAAGCGGTTTTGTTATTATAGTACGCTAGGATTAACATTGTGGCAACAATAAGCGGTTTTGTTATTATAGTACGCTAGGATTAACATTCTAGGAACAATAAGCGGTTTTGTTATTATAGTACACTAGGATTAACATTCTAGGAACAATAAGCGGTTTTGTTATTATAGTACGCTAGGATTAACATTCTAGGAACAATAAGCGATTTTTTGATTTTTTTTAAAGGGGAGGTAAAAGGTCAAATATGGCACATCCTCTGTCTACATCATTTATGTGAGCCGAGTTTACAAATTTGGATTTTAATAACTTCTCACAAATATTTTTTATATGTAACTAATTATTTGCCAAAGTTATTTGGTTTATTATAAAATCTTGTTCTTGTCTTATTTCTAACGATAACGAAAGATGTAACATATCTTTACAGATTGTTCTTGATTGTTGTAAGGCCCAATATAGTTCAGTCAAAACAGCTTTAAAATTCATACCTTACAGTATATTATAATTACGTTATCGTGCCTAAAATCTAAACGTACATTATAAAAATGTGTATGTTGTAAATGCATTATCATGCTTAAAATCTAAACGTATATTATAAACACGTTACTATGCTTAAAATCTAACCGTACATTATAAAGATCTTTATATTATAAGTACGTTACTATATTTAAAATCTATACTTATATTACAAAGTTCTAAATATTATAAATACGTTATCTTATTATAATAGACGTAGCATGTATGTTACGATCTGTGGATGTATCCCAAACTCCTGCGCCATCTATTGAATGGCACACAAACAAAAATCAAGATTCAGACAATTAGAAAAATAACTGTGGTATCTGCAACAACCATTTCTTTATAGCAGAACACAATTTTAAATAAAAGTAATCTCCTCACAACAAGAACATGACTTTCACTAGGACTGTATGCGAAGGTTTGATTATATCTTTATTGGTGTGATTTTTAAATGTAGTATTGAGAAACTGGAGTTCTTAAAAATATATTATTTTTTCAATAAACGGTATCATTTATAATATATAAAAACATTACACGTTGTATCAGCAAAATTTATGAATATTTTGAGTTCCGTACATTGAATCAGTTTGATGCAATGAGTTGCGTATGACTAAAGAGCACAATCACAACTTTTTTTCCATGCAGTACTTTCCAGAAAAAAAAAGCATTTTTTAAAAAATGTTCACTTTTTGTAATATTTTTTCAATGAGGTATGAATACTACAATTAGTAATTACTAGTACAAACAGCTGCCCGTAGGGTGGCGTTTCTGCTTTGTTTGTTTGTAATTAAGCACAAAGCTACACAGTGGGTTATCTGTGTTCTGCCCACCACGGGTATCGAAACCCGGTTTCTAGCGTTGTAAGTCCGCAGACATGCCGCTGTGCTACTGGGGGGGGGGGGGCGTTTCTGCTAGTGTCTAAAATTTAAACTTACATTATAAAGAACTGTATATTACAAAAACGTTATCATGCCTAAAAACTAAACGTTTGTTGTAAAGATCTGTATACGACATACCTAAAGACATTACGTTTCGAAGAATGTCATCAAGAAACCGGTTTCGTGCATGTCTTGTTTTAAGTACATTTAAGTTGCTTCAATAATAAGTGCGCTATCGTATGTCCTCCTCCCGGTTTTAAGTTGTAATGAAAAAGTGATAATAAAACATTTACAATAGAAAAAAAATTGTTCAATTCGTATCTTGTTCAACAGGACTACCTGGCATCATCAGGTGAGATACGAGGTTAGCCTCTATTCTTGTATCTCACCCGATGATGCAATGTAAACCTGTTGAAACGTCTTACAACCGATGTGAATTTTAAAAAAAAAACATAGTTCTTTCTAATATTTAAAGATTATTCCTGTTAAAGCAATGCTGAGAATTGAGATAAATCATTTAATGTCGAGAGACTTCAGAAGAAAGCATGAAGGTAGCTAGGCCAAATTTAGCGATGTTAGTTTTTGGAGGCGTTAACTAAGTTTTCTAGAGATATCTCCTATCGTTTTGATGGGTCTTGAATGGGCATGCCTTACTCCAAACTGTTAACCAGTACAAGAAATAAAAACGACGGCAGTAGAAGGCCATAGAAAACCCACGCCTAAACCCACTTTAAAAGCAGTTTTAGGGCACATTGTAAATAAAACAATAAAACTCAGAGTTAATGTTATTTGAAAATTACACTTGCTTGTTCAGACCTACAGTTTAAACCCAGAATCTAGACATTTGGGCTTCTAGGTTGTTTTTGTTTTGTTTTTCAATGAAACAAGAAATAAATTGTGGAAGAAAGTGGATCTATTCATTTCAACCAAATACTGTCCCTTTCCTGACCGTTTGGAAAATAACATTTAAACAAAAACATAAAAGGTAAATACTCGAACATAACCAATACCGTTTCTGTTCTTGACATTGAACTACAAAAGACAAACAAGCGTAACCACTGACTAAATTCTCTTGATTGAAATGTTTTAATAAGAAACTGAATAAATATTATTATTGGATTTTTATTTCAGTAGCACAAACCATACACAAATCTGACGTCACATGTCACGTACTTTCTCTAATATCACTTACCACGTGCTTCTCTGGCATCATATACCACCTAATTCTCTGACGTCACATGTCACGTACTTTCTCGTATTACATACTTCTCTGATGTCACATACCACGTGCTTCTCTAATATCACTTACCACGTGCTTCTCTGGCATCATATACCACCTAATTCTCTGACGTCACATGTCACGTACTTTCTCGTATTACATACTTCTCTGATGTCACATACCACGTGCTTCTCTAATATCACTTACCACGTGCTTCTCTGACATCATATACCACCTAATTCTCTGATGTCCTATATCACGGATTTGTCTGATATCCTATACCAAGTACTTCTATGATACCACGTATCACGGATTTGTCTAATATCCTATACCAAGTACTTCTATGATACCACGTATCACGGATTTGTCTGATATCCTATACCAAGTACTTCTATGATACCACGTATCACGGATTTGTCTGATATCCTATACCAAGTACTTCTGTGATATCACGTATCACGTACTTCTTTGACATGATGAACCATATACTTCTCTGATAAAACAAACCGCATATTTGTCAGATATCCTCTACCACGTACTTCTCTAAAAAGGTTTGATTATATGACATATCTGTGGTAGCCTAAAGGCCTAAAGCTAGTACAAAGTTTGTGTATAAACTATATATATATATAGGTTAATGTATTAACAGAACTTCTAAGTCATAAGTATATAGTTTTTTTAAATATTTTTCTGGCTAATGGGCTAGTACGTCATATTGTACAAACAAAATCAATAAAACATCCATACTTATATAAACACACGCATCCGTATTCCCTTTTTATAAATACTTCTAAAGTTCCTCGTCTATTTGACAACATAGGTTCATAACATTTATCCAATTTAATATAACAGTCCAGACTGAAGCGCATAAGTATATTTTAATCTCTGCTTAAATTCTAGTAAAAATGATATTTTGCTTCCTGTCACGTGTGACAGCCAAACAAAAGAAAGCCATAACTACACAACGTTTAACTTTAGATATATCCACGTTTGTTTCTTTCCATCATCCGACAGTTAAATCATGTCATAACACGCCTCGGGGTTTTATTTCTAGTGGCGAGATGACAATCTTCAACCAATATTTAATATATCTAGTTTAGTAAATATGCGCTGGTGGCTACTTGTTTCATTTCCCACCGACAATAGCAGTACAGTATTTATATAGCTCCAATAGCAGCACAATATGTAGCATTCTTTGTAACACAGCCCAAGTAACACTCGTGAAATTAAAGTGAACTATTTCCACCCAATAGCAGTACAGTATTTATATAGCTCCAATAGCAGCACAATATGTAGCATTCTTTGTAACACAGCACAAGTAACTCTCGTGAAATTAAAGTGAACTATTTCCACCCAATAACAGTACAGTATTTATATAGCTCCAATAACAGCACAATACGTAGCATTCTGTGCTACAACTTTTATATTAATACATATTTCCTCAGATTGACAGCTTCAGAAATAGTACTTGACTGACCTTAATTTTACCTATAAATTATTACGACAGCGGAAGTCACGTGACGCTGGTGACACGTGATGAATTTCTCGAATGATCCTGAATGATCGGGGAGGCCCGAGTGTTTTCGAGACGCCCCCTTCTTTAGTATATAATACTGGCAGAGTTAGCCTGCGGGAATGAATGGAGAGAGTTACGGTAATATAAAGTGTGTTTGTACTCCTGGAGAGCGAAATTATAGAGATCGTGAATCGCTGTGATTTATATCGTGTATTATAAAAATTGTTAATTTTAAAGTGACGAAAAACGTACTGACATAAGAATTACTGTGTGCTACAAAGTTTGTATGGAGGAAGAATATACCGGTTTAATCAAGAAAGGACTTGTATCGCTGAAGTTCCTCGGAAAGAATTTCTACCCGAAATTAACAAATAAGCAGATACGTAACAATATCATGACATCATGTCAGGTATCAAATGGCATCCAATATGCCTAAACACCAGATGCCAATAGATTTTCAATATTATCCACTTACGTACTCACCTTGTAAATAAGTTAAATTACATGTTGATTTTAGATGAAACATAATTCAATGTGAAGTTATAATCTACGTCAGAGTTATAATAATCTGTTTGAAGACTTTCGAAATCGTAAGAACGAAGCAGTAATACTCTCCAAATCGAAAACCAGTTTTACATTTTCAGTAACATAAGACGTTCGTTGTTTTTCTAACCATCTGATCCTTGTGCTAAGTCTCAGAAAAAACTTATTGATGTATATTTTCTAATAATCCTTATAAACACGCATTCTTATTTTTGAATACCATTCTTCATGAAGTTATGAATAATATTTTAATAGAACAAATAATGGACTGAGCAGTTAATCTGATGAAATAACTTTGGGCTCTGTGACTTAAGTTTTAACATCTCTACCGACACTAAATAGCATTATTGTAACAGTAATACGGTACACAAAGAGAATTATTGTAACAGTAATACGGTACTAAAAAGAGAATTATTGTAACAGTAATACGGTACTAAAAAGAGAATTATTGTAACAGTAATACGGTACACAAAGAGAATTATTGTAACAGTAATACGGTACTAAAAGAGAATTATTGTAACAGTAATACGGTACTAAAGAGAATTATTGTTGACACAAGTTGACGTACTATCTATGTTATTCTTCTGGGTGCCCTAAGGGCACCGCCTTCAAAATTTGGTAGAGATTAATAACACAGCACAAAGTTCACATGAGACGTTCCACCAGGAGAATGGTCCTTTCCATGACCCTCCTAGTTTGGCCCTAGATAGACAGATGAAAACATAAAAGCTACAGGAGAGTGACTTGGGGAGTCAGCTCCGAACACTAGCCCCCCCCCCCCAGTAACACACAAACAACACTTCTGTTTTGTATACATAGATTAATTTCATCTATGTTGCTTATTGAATCAATACTATAGAGAATTACTACTAACCTTAATTTAAAACTAAAAAAAAAAAAAAATTATTGCTGACATCAATCCCATCCAATGGAGAATCACAACTTTATCTAATCCAATACTATAGAGAATTACTGCTAACATTAATTTCATGCGTGTTCAGCAGTATCGCGGCTTGGACTTCAGACCTGATGATACGCAGCCCAACACGCTAGTCACTAGACCACGTCCAGTTTGGTTCTTTTTCTACATTTTTACCAGCAATTAATCGCTCTGTTTTTTTAATATATACGACATAACAATAAAAAGTATGATGAAAAATACTTTTTCAACTGTTTCTATTTTTCGATAAGAACGGATCCACGAGTTATAAGGAACTTGTTTTGTTTTATACTTTTCAAATATCCGTTCTTTTAGATTGGTTCACTGATGTTTGTACACAGTCTCACGTTACAGACCAGTTGTCGAAGTCCGCTCTTTCGAGACTCGATATTCTCCGAGTACCAGGACTGTATTTAAGCGTGCGATCCATTTGTTGACACAACTGTTATCAGTTATCTGTTGAAGCAGGAAGACTTAATTTTCGTTTGGAAAAAAAAAAAAAAAAAGTCTTGAAAGTTCCATGCCTGTCGACGAAACAAGTTCTCAGCCTCACCAACCAACTAAAGTACAATATAATTTCGAAAGTTAAGATGTTGACTTACTAGTATGTCAAGAACTTTATTTTGGAAGCTCTGTAGGCCACGATGGAAATAATCTCCACTGCGATATTTGTTAAATTACCCAATTCGTCACATTAAGTAGATGGTACAACGTTCGCTCACGAGATAAGACCAGTAAACGCACAAATAGTAAAAAAATTCCCTAAACTTCTTCCGATTATTCTGAGTTTCCGAATCTCCCTCTGCAGGTGTATTAGTGCATATTGTTGTCTTTTAAGTTTCCAATACCTGGCTTTCAATCTAATTTCTTTAGTTCTGAAATTTGTAGAGTAAATTAGATGGTCAGATTTTACAAAATGTTGGTAAGTTCTGGGGAAATCGAGCTAACTTTGGGGAAAAGAATTAAAAAAAACAACTTAGGAAATAATGTAATTAACCTTATATAATGAACTAACCACAGAAATCGAACCCCAGATTTTAACTACAGAAGTCCTTAAATTCATCGCTCTGCTAGCATAGGGCACAATAAAACAGAAATGCCTAATAATTAGAATGCATTGATTTGTCAATGGATCCATCAACGTTTTCGGCCGTTATCCCAATAATGTCTTACAAGTACAACACTTTGTTGGAATATACAGAAGAAATAGAATGTGTTTAATTTTCTTCACCACAAGATATTAAATAAAAATACATGAAAGTAAAAAATTAAAACAGATGCATTTAACCAAGAGTTAATCGTACAGACGAACAAACTGGTGCTACACATTTTTAATCAGGTACACTATGACTATCAAGTTAAAGATTTTCATTTCTAGAAAGAACTTACCATTTTTTCAAAACAAATTGTTCATCTACATGTTAATCCTTTTCTACCACGATTTTTACTAAATAAATGTTTATTTATATATAAAGCACAAAATCTGTAAAAGATTATGATGAATTAATTTGAACTAAAGTTCAATGAGTCTGTATTAGAGGGTTTTTTTTTCGATGAATAAAAATTATCTAAAAACGTGTCAGCAAAAATTCTCTATGAATCTCGATCACCGATCTTTCATCCGTCGGGCGTTGTGACGGTCAATCCCAATATTCATTGGTAAAATGAGTAGCCCAAGAGTTTACAGTGGGTGGTGTTGAGTAGTTGTCTTCCTTCTAGCCCATCACTGCTAAATTAGGGATGGCTAGTGCAGACAGGCCACGAGTAGCTATGTGTGAAATTGAAAAACAAACAAATCTCTAAGAATTTGCGATGAAACTGGAAGGGTTAAGTTGTTTTGCTTTTTCTAATGTGAGTAAAATATTTAACGTGTCGAAAAAATGTGATATGCGTTTCCTATCTTCTTTATTTCAAAAGATGAATGTTTCATGTTCACAGAGAATTTTTAAAACTGTTCGCACGTACACGTTTCTTGTTGTATACGTAGCTTTGACAATAGAATGCTGGTCAAGAAATGTTGCTAAATTCTTTTCGCTCAAGTTACCTATTATTCTTGGGCATTCTCCTAAGGTATCACATGTTCTTTGTGTTGTGCAAATATATATATATATATATATATATATATATATAGTA
>NW_013667935.1:62677-72225 GCF_000517525.1 Limulus polyphemus
GTTGTGACAATATATATATATATATATATATATATATATATAAGGATTATATATTAAGGATACAAGAGGCCTCCCTTTTGGCCATTAGTGATGTGGATAACGCTTGCGCGCTGAGAGGATTGGATTAATCTAGAACAGAGACTTAAGTGTACTATTTTGCCTTTGATTGATTTTGTTATTAAGGATGTTTGTTTGTAATTAAGCACAAAGCTACACAATGGGCTATTTGTGCTCTGCCCACCTCGGGTATCGAAACCCGGTTTCTAGCGTCTTAAGTCCACAGACATTCCGCTGTGCCACTGAGAAGGGGGGCTGTTATTAAGGATTAATTTTCATTTTGCTTTTACACTGTGTTTGGTCTTTTCTTCTAACTCGATCGAACTGAATCGAACTTACTTGGTAGATATTGAGATGGAAAATCGTTTGGATCACAATGACATTGGATCACAATCTACATTCGCCCCGCACCAGGAATAGTTGACTTGGACAAGATGAGGGAAAGAGTTTTTTTTACGAGATTTTAGTTCATGTGCGCGGCAGTGAGAGACTGAGAGAGGTCGACAGGTCACGTATGGAAGAAAAGTGAAGACGGCAAAGCAAAGGTCAGGACCGAGCAGGTACGCCGACGAGAAGACAAATAGTCGACAAAGTACTCTAACAAACGGGCCTTAACAAGCCCGGGCGGGGATCTATATATCCATTCAAACTCGATCACAACCAGATAATTCAGATTTATTTCCTGGCGTTCCTCAAGCTGTTGAGGTGCTACTCTCAACTATAAGGTTATCAGTGCACCTGAGAACACCACAGGAGAAAGACAAAAGCTCCTGAAAACTAGGTTCTCCTAAAATTTTACATTTATTGTGGATAATTTCACTTTTTACACCACCTCAAACATCTTGACTTGGAACATTGATGAATATTTTTAGTGTATTTCTTCCCATGTACACAAAAGCATTGTAAAATATTCTTAAAAGTTCCTTAAATACGATTTTACAGAAAATAACCAAAGCGTTTACCAGCTTGACATATGCTAGCCATCTATATATCACTGATTTGTATTTTTAGCTTCATGTTTTTGTCTATGTTGGATTATTTACAGCATTTACATCCATAACTCAGCCAAATCATGATAAACTTTTCGAATACAATGGAATGATTAATATTGCTGTAAGGGAAACAGAAATATGTGGTCAACGATTCAGTTTTACGAATTTCATCATTATCAGATATAAAAGAATGTTTAGTGTAAGTAGTATTATTTATTTATTTATTTTCTGTTTCTAATTCATTGATGTCGAGGCTATGGAGATTTCTAGAAGGCCTAAACGATCGACGTAGCTGCGACCAGACGAGTGGTTTGTTTGTTTGTTTTGAATTTCGCGCAAAGCTACATGAGGGCTAGCTGCACTAGCCGTCCCTAATTTTGCAGTGTAAGACTAGAGAGAAGGCAGCTAGTCATCACCACCCACCGCCAACTCTTGGGCTACTCTTTTTCCAACGAAAAGTGGGATTGACCATCACATTATAACACCCTCATGGTTGAAAGGGTGAGCATGTTTGGTGGGAGGGGGTTTCGAACCCGTGACCCGCAGATTGCGAGTCGAGCGCCCTAACCACCTGGCCATGCCGGGTCCCAGACGAGCGGAAAGAGAGTAAAAGTAAAGTCCCAAGAAAAAAATTTCGGTCAGAAAAGAAGTTAGAAAACGTAAAGTTAACTGTTGTGGGAGTGAATGGCCTAAAGGTTGATAGGTTAGAATGAGATTAAAAGTTTGAAAGAGATAAGGAGAATAATCTATCTCGTCAAAGGGTGTTCTAAACTGATTGAACTCGCTTGTGTGGACTTTGACAAAATGCAGACGATTATTGGAAGTTAAGGATACAACTGCAGTAACTCACACGACAGCGTAAGTGAATTGTACACGGATACTATTGCGATAAAAATAGAGAACAATAGTTCAGCTTGTCAACTGAATTGGCCAAAGTGGACTTTTGACAAGAAGAAGAGTATTGTATAGTGTTTAAGATACAACTATGATCTCCATAGTGTAAAGATTTTTTATGCCTTTCTATATATATAAAATTCTAAAAACATGTTGAGTGCGTGCTGTTCGTTTGTTTTCGAATTTATCGCCAACAAGTCACAGACACCAACTTAGAAGAATCCTTAGCTCAACAAACCCATCTATTTACATTACCATATATACTACTAAAAAGTAGTTTTGACAATCAGGACCTAATAAGAACGTTTGACTGAAAGGTTGACCAAAGGTTGTTACAGTTTTAACCAATTCGTCAAAGCAAGCTAATCTCATAGATCACAACTAAATATAGCTTAAGAATTAATGTAGCTGATTTTATATAATGAACTAAGACCATGTAATATTTTAAAAAATAATTCTTCTGTTTGTCCAGAATTTTAGCGTTACAAGCCCTTAAGAATACCACTAAGTCCGCACTGGCAAAACAAATAAAACCAGATTTTCCTATCCTAGAATGTTACTCTATTGTAAAATAGTCATAAAAGTAGTATTCTAAAATTAACTAAAGGAAAAGTATAATGATGAAAGCTGAGATTCTATTCAAACATCAAGCTTTCGATAGACAAAGCGGGGAAGCCAGTAATGTAAGGATTTTATTCTCCATGTAAAATAAAGACGGTTTAGTCTACTATATGATCATTAGCCGATCAAGTGATATGTTCACTTCCATCTCTATCTTGTTTGGTTCCTTTTTTCAAATTCAATAACCAACCCTACATATGTTTTTTATATTCAGCGATACATTTTTTTCCACACAAGTAGGAATTTTTAGAATAGCAGACGGAATAAGGATATAGGTAGGAATTTCTAAAAAAAAAAAAACGAAGAGAATTTTTTCTAACATCGATAAAAGAACGAACTTCGGAAACAATAATAAATAATATTAAACAAAACATGTTAAACCATTGTAACAGATAGTTGGAAAGCGTTCAGAACATTAAGAGCTATTTTACACAGTAAAAACTTCGCTAATCAAGAAATAGAATTTTAATGAAAAATAAAAAGACAACTATTAAATAGATATACAAATGCATCTTATCTGTCAAATTATTTACGGGTAAAAAACACACAAATAATCAATGAAAGCCACACACACACTGTAAACCCAAAGACAACATTCAATTATAACCAAAAAACCATTACACAAATTTGATATAATTTATAATATCGTTGCTTTTTTTTATCTTCTACTAATAATATTAAGTACAAAATGACTTGTAAGTTTAAATTATGTAAAAAATGTTACTAACCCCTAAACAGGAGTAAACATGATAAGGCAGTCCTCCAGTACAACAGCGGCAAGTTTCCGAACTTACAACGTTAAAATCCTGGGTTCGATTCTCAATGGCGAACAGAGCGCAGATAGCCCATTGTCTAAAGTACACAGCAAAACCATCAAACAAGGAAAAGACTGTAAAAATACAAGCCCACAAGTGAGTAGCAGAAGAAAGGGAGAAAATAAATAAGAAAAATATAAAGTTAAATGCGAAGAAAATAAAGACAAAAATAACAAAATAAATCAGTAATAAATAAATGTCCAAAAAGAAAGGAGAAGAACAAACCCTTTAAGATGTTCGTTGTTTTATATTTCACTGCTGCATTGTTTTTCCTTTAACTTCGACCACAATGTAATACTTTCGTTCTTGCTTGCACTGACACCATTGTAATATTACCGCCCCCCCCCCCTTTATCGGATTTCGATAGTCCATTGTGTAGGTTTACGCTTAATAACAAACATACGAATTTGTTCTCTCTCTTTTTTTTTATTTTTTTTTTTTTAATAGGTTATTTACAAATACATTAATGACTAGCGATATTAACGTTGCACCTAAAATATATAATTATTAATTCATTACATTTAATGGCAAGTTCTTCTGAATGATTTCTAATCTATTTTTCTAGCCGAACAAAATTAGGCTTAACTGTCTGTTGCATATTATAGAAAACTGATTACAAGTTCTAAAGGTTAATAAATGACCATGATGCTGTACAAAATGTAGTCAGTGAATCTGAAAATTAGAGTAGTTAGACTGCTTTAAAGCACTAGTTAAATATTGTCGCTGTTATATCGATTTTTTTTTTCTTGGTGGGTGAACAATTCCATTAACAATTCACAGCTTTGATCTGCTTGGAGATCATTAATTACACTAAATCAATAATGAAATTTAACCTTTTTAAAGTAATTATACTACTTTATCAGATTATCCCGAAAAATAAAATATATAAACATTAATTTAAAAGTTAAACAAAAATATGACTTAACTATATAAGCTTATAAAAAAGTGGTTCTTTCTTGAAAATTACACCAACGTATTAATAAACAAGTTTGAATAATGACGCCAGCTTCCAGCCCTTGACAGCTTTTTACAACAACCTACATAAAACATGAGATGGCTGTTTATGAAGTATCCGACCGTTACGGCACAGATATCTCCTGTTAAGACTAACAAGAGTTTTGTATAAGTAAAACCACATCCTTCTGTCACCAAATAGTGATTAATTGAACCCAATAAATTTATACAAGCTGTAGGATAAATATACTTCTCAACGTAGTTGAGAAATGTAAAACGTCTGGTTAATGGGTTATATTTATGGTAGATTACTTGTAATAATATACTAGCAGACTCTCAAATATTTGCAGTCAAATTAGTAACCTTATTGCAACAGTACTTTTTTAAATACAGAATTTCTTGAAAAAATACACAAGAATTCCTATCGCAAACACCGAAATCTACAAGTCTACTTGTCTTAGGCCTAACATTCGTTAAGCCTTTATTAAGTACGGCTTATATTCGATAAAGAGATAAATTAACACTTTAACTTATGCGAGTTTTTTTTCTTTAGTTTAATTAAGTCTAAACTTTAATGTACTTAATTCTATCGATAAATAAATTTATAATGTTATTTTATGACCTAACGTTGGACCTTTTTAAAAACTTTGATAAGCTTTAAAAGAAGAGCTCTGGATTTAGCGAAATGTGTCGTCGGCAATGGATATGACAAATATAGTATGGTAGTAATTCTATTATTTTACACTCTTCTAATTCTTGAAAATCCCTAAGGGTCTATAGGCCTAATACTAATGTCTTATGAAATTAACTGTTAAATTTGACTAATACATTATGAAATACCAAACTCATAACAGCAGGCGTATAAACAAGACACCACTTAACAGTGTTACAGTTAACTGACTGGTCAAATAACAAATTAGTGACTTTATAAAAGTTCCTATTAGTAGCGAAAGTCAATAAAAACCAATAATTTTCGACTCTTATCATTTAACGATTAAAACTAAAAAGCTTAAGCCTCATGCTAGAAAGAGTACTATTAATATTATAGCGTGGATTCAGAATAAGAACAACACAATCACGGTCCTCCTTTTGTCTTTACATTCTGACCTTATATATAAAGGCTTATTAATAATACAACAAGTAGGAGTAAATGTAATCATCTGATTAAACCTGTACTGCAATCTACAGATTTTTACTTGTTCATCCTCACCTAGTTGGTATGATCCACAGAATTAGTATTGAGCTAACTCACTGGTTTCTCGACAGGTCAACACTTCCTTCCACCATCAAACGCAACCAGGAAGAAAATTAGTTTCCTTTTCGTATTTCTACTCGAAAAAGTAGGCTAAATGATAATAGTCAATCGTACTTTGTAAAAGACATTGCCTGAGACATACAATTCTTAAAACATTACTGTGCGCAAAGAAATAAAACAAGGTAAAGATTGTGCGAAAAATGTATTACCTCATCACATTTTCACGCGCCTTTCTTCCCCCTATCATTGCGCCTACGGAAGTCTTTACCACAGATTTATACGACTTAATCCGACGTCAATGTTTTTTACTCATTGAGCACTAGGGGCCATTAAATTATTTCTATAATAATCGTAGTAACAGTAAAAACTACGTGACCCTTTCGTAACTGAGTGTTACTGAAGTATGCATTATTTTTTTTAATGTTTATCTTTATTTTCCTCATATAACCCAAGAAGTTGGTATTGTATCGTCATATGACTAAAATGGAAGGACCACATAAGCAATGATCAATATTTGTTTGGCTATTTTGTTAATTTTTTATAGCAAAGCCACATTGGGCTATCGGCTGTGTCCACCGCGGGGAATCGAACCCCGGATTTTAGCGTTGTAAGTCCATTGGCTTACCGCTGTCCCACCTGGAGACAAAAATTAATAACATTTGAACGTAGGTATCCTAGCTGTTGTTTAATTGGTTGTCCTTAGCTTGAACAAATCGATGCCTTTATACCTGGAGATGAAATAATTGAATCTTGGCTTTGCTATTTTTTAAAGTTTTAATTATGTGCAACTTCAAGGAAATAATTTAAAATAATACTCCATTGACAGTAGTTGATTTTGTAGCCATCAAACTTTTGTTTTTTAATGTTGTTAAACACAAAATTACACAATGGGGTGTCTGTGCTACGCTCAACATGAGTATAAAACCCCGATTTTTTGCATTGTAAGTCTGAAGACTTACTGCTGATCCACTTCCAACCCTAATTTTCAACACATAGACTAGAGAGATGGCAGTTAGTCAACAACACCCACTGCTAACTCTTGTCTGACCAAAGAATTGGATTTGACTGTTACTCTTATTGCGTATCCATGTTTCTAAAGTACGAAAAATGTTTTTGCAGCAACGAGACGCGAGCCATGAACTCTCTCGAATTCACAGTCTGGCACGTTAACCATTAGGCCACGCCCCACCTAGATTAATGTGAGATTGATGTAAGTAGAGATTTTTAAGCGTCATCAACTTTAAGTATAAAGATTACATGTTTGTTGTGGTGGTGGGAGCAATCTACCTGTAACCAAACACAGGAAATGCTTACCTATTTTCTCGATGGAGAGCAGTGTGCAACTTTTCCTTTTAACACGTTTAAAATAATTTACTTCGTTGTAATACCTTACATTTGTTGAAAACGAAACTGAATTTTTTTTCAATAAAAATTATCTAAATCAGTGTACGAACTAATTAAGACTTATAAATACGTAAATCTGAAAATTTCGGAACACTATACTTTCATTTATGCGTATGTTGGAAGCAGAATGTGGTGAATGGAGCCAAAGCTGGAAGAGAATTAAGCTTGTCCAATATTCGCAGAGGGAAGTTAGGCACGATTCTTCGCAAAAAGTTAGATTAACGTTAGACTAATTTTGGTGCAATGAGGACCAATATATTATGAAATTCAGTGGAAAAACACACTAGCGAAAGTTTTATTCTGTATTTTTTTAACCTTAATGTCTTTTTTTTTCCACTCCTTACCTTCAGTTAACAAATTTAATTTACACTCATTTATGTACTTGTCGCGAGTGATTTTTTTTCGACCAAAAAATTTAATTAAAGTTGGGAAATCATAAAGTGTGTGTTCTGTCGTTCATGTATTAATTCTGATAACTATTTTTTTTTTAATCTATGTCTCCTTATGCAATGAATCTCCGTTAAGAACCAGAATTCTGTTGTTAGGCAACGTACACACATATTCGTAAAGCAAGCGTTAAATCCCGAGTTCTATTTCCTGAAATCTAAAGGACTGCTAACAAAAGCTTTTGAAAAATGAATTCAATTTAAAAATATTTTTGTTCATATATAAGTATAAAACCCACACTGACAAAGTGGATATATATATCATTGTTGACACGTTGGTTCTTCGTCGTTGCTGTATCGATGTTTGGTCATTGTGCGCGACCTGGGAGGGTCAGGTACACTCAGACCTCTTCCTCCCTGTTAGTTTTTTATATGGTGTTTCTTTTACTATTTTAAGTGTGCATATTATTTACTTCTGCCACTTAGCGTGAAATAATTTAATAAATATTAAATTAAACGGTTAAACACTTTTATAATTTCAGCCAACAACTTAAATTAAAAATAAAAGCTAAGTACTTCAAGAAAAAATTAATTTTTGTCAGAAATTGCATCATTTTTTAATCTTTTAACCATGTCTTTAAAAAATGAGCAAGATGAAAGTTTCTAATCTTTAATTTCCACTTTATTTCCTTACTAATGTCGCTTCAGAGAAAACGTGAATTATTCTACGTAATACCATTTATTAGTGGTTAGGCTTAATACAAAATTCGTTCTTAGGGGTGATGTGAAAACATTTTTAGATTGATCGGCAAGATATTTTCTATGAACGTTATAAAATTATTTTTACAGAAATAATGACTGAAAATTTGATATTAAGCTTATCATAACTAAAACTTTAATAGCATAGTTTGGCGTTTAGACATCCCTGTTTTTTTCATTTATTTCAAAATTTTATTACTTTAACAACTGATACTTATACTAATTACGTATTTCACATAAATAGAATCGTAAGAAATACAGGAGATCGTTTATGAAACTTTATATATTACTACCAATAATATATATCAATTGCTTTTTTTTCTAACTCATATTTGAAAGTCTTCACCAGAGTTCATTGACCACCACAAAGAAGTGAACAACCTAGATCTCACATTTCTAAGAACAGCCAATTAGTTTAGAGACATTCAATTACAAGCGAGACAACAAAAACCCAATTTAGTAAGAGGTTTTTAAATATTTTGATTTTTCCTTTGAAGTTATAACCTGTAGCATGTTATTTGTATGTAAACGTCCGAGTAACACTGTATACTTGAAAGCTCTTATATTATCAAAATAAATTACGTTATTTCTTAAGCAGATGGCTTCAAAGAATATATTATTTATCTTAAAATTCTTCAAATAGGCTTACAACTTTTTCCTTCGTAGTGACTTCTCCCAAGTACATTACGTTTGGTTTTCAATTCAGTTCCAAGGGTTGCAGTAAACAGACTTAAATTAATAGGATTTTGAATATGCTGCATCGAAGGATTTCTAAGATTAATCGTGTTATGAACTTGGAAAAATAAAAACTTACAAGTTTTATTTGGAAGTGTTTAGAATAACTAATTTATTTGTCAGAAATAAAAAAATTTCAACGTCATAAAACCATTTTTCTGATAATCGTCTTAAAACTACTAAATAATAAAATCATTTTCAATTCAGCTTAGCGTTTTTTATAAAATAAAAAGTGAAGCATTTTTACAATCTCGGCCAACAAATTAGTTTTTATTTTCAATTTCAGTACTTCGACAATAAAATACATTTTTGTCAGAAATTGCATCTTTTTGTTTTCAACTTTATAGTTGTGCCTTTAAAAATGAAGAAGATAAAAGAGGGAAATACTGATTTTAATTGCTTAATAATAACGACAATAAGATCACTATTACCGGTCAAAACTTTCTTTTTAACCATTTGAAAATTAACTTTGATTTTCCAGGTAATTGATTTTTTATTCTAACAATAAGAGTATTTCTTAAAGTGTCTTCAACAGATTTTCTAGTTTTAAAACATTTGCTTGATATCTCAAGTTATAGGAGTTTTGGATATATATATATATAAATATATAACTGCGTGGGCATAGCACATAAAGCCCATTCTGTAGCTTTACTCTTAACTACAAACAAACAAGTAA
>NW_013667935.1:73201-78283 GCF_000517525.1 Limulus polyphemus
CGGCTAGCGCAGATAGCCCTCGTGTAGCTTTGCGCGAAATTTCAAAACAAACAGACAAACAAATAAATTTGGTGTCTCACGAGAGATGGCTTAATCTATCACTAATGTTTTTCAAATGGAAAGGAGAATGAATTTTAAGTTTTTTTCAAAGGGATTTAAAATACATTTAAAATGCTATATAGAGAAATAATGTTTGTTAGTTTTTTTTAATCCACACAAAGTTACTCGAGGACCATCTGCAGTAGCCGTCCCTAACTTTATAAAGTGATTGATAGACTAGAGGAAAAGCTGTTAGTCAACACCACCAACTGTTTAACAATGAATAGTAGAATTGACCATCACCTTATAACACCCCCATGGCTGAAAGGGCAAGCACGTTCGGTGTCGGTCCCACGACCCACACATTGCGAGTCAAGTGCCATAACGATCAGGCCATGCCAAATCTTATACAAATAAAAATTTAATGGCAAAATTCATGTACGTTAAGGATTATTTGAATGAGAATGATATATCTCAAAGTAACCAATTCTGGAAAGTTCCATACGGACAGCACAAGTAGGATTAACAAGGTGTAACATGCTGACAGACAGGTGTGGCGATTTTATGGCTCATAACATATTCATTGTTAAACAACGTGAGGAAAGCACTTCTGTTTATATCAGCTACGTGAAAATGAGTCCTAACGTAGTAGTATACCACAAATGAACTTGAAAGTACGCAAAAGATATCTCTAAGTCGTCTTTCACAGTGAATTTGACATATGGACTTTATTTTGTGGATAGAAAAAAAACACGTCTGTAAATTGTTTTTCACAGTGAATTTGATACGTGGAGTGTGTTTTGTGGCTACAAAAATGTCTGTAAATAGTTTTTCACAGTGAATTTGATACGTGGACTGTGTTTTGTGGTTCAAAAAAATGTTGTAAATAGTTTTTCACAGTGAATTTGATACGTGGACTGTGTTTTGTGGTTACAAAAAATGTCTGTAAATAGTTTTTCACAGTGAATTTGATACGCGGACAGTTTTGTGGTTACAAAAAATGTCTGAAATAGTTTTTCACAGTGAATTTGATACGTGGACTGTGTTTTGTGGTCTTCTCGTATACCTGAGAGTTTTTTCATTGAGACGACGTTTTGAGACCTATGTTTAGTCATATTGGAAACAGTCTCAATATCTATATCTCCACCAGGTAGTCATAACAAAATATTTACTTAGCCCTATATTTACTGCGAATAACAATGTTTCTAAATGTGAGTGCCGCGCTAAAACAATCTGAAGACTTAATTACGTTGCTTTATTTGTTAGCAGTTTCTTTATGCCAAAGTTTCCACAGAAAAGCGTTAAATATTACCGGAGTCCAATGAGTTAATATTTCTAAAAGTTGCAATTAATGGTAAAGATGAAAAATAAAACCAAACAGATGTACTTGAACTTGATAATTGGGCTGATAATTAATTCAATAAGATGCTGCTGTAAATAGTTAGTATTGCAAGTTAGAAATCGGTAGACATTTTTAACTGACATGCTATCGAATGAACACTAACTGTAAAATATTATTAAATCTTAAATCATTGTTGCCCGAATTGCGCTGCGACCGTATTACCTTATCACCATCACATTCAGCTTTCGTTTTACATTTCATTGCAAAGCTACACAAAGAACTATCTGCTCATAGCTATCCTTAATTTTGAACTGAGACTAATGAAAAACCAGCTGGTCAACAGCACCCGCCACCAAATATTGACTGACTGAATAATGGAATTTGTTAATATTTTACATAGAAGACTAGTTTCTGGTTTGGCCAACATCAGGCGACAGTTGAGGTTGATGAAAAGCATTTTGCCACCAACCCACATACGGAAGAATCTGCGCAAACGCACACTGTTGCTTATCTTCTGAAAACTCTATTGCTACCAGATTCCGGAGTCTGGTTTTCTAGACAAAAATGTATCATCTTACAAATGTTGCTGCTGTGTCCAAACAAAAAGCTGGTTGCGATGACGACGAAGCTTTACCTTCTTAAGTTGAAAAATCAAAAGTTTTATTATAAATAAAGCCATTAATTCTTCATATTCGCTTCGAAATATTTAGACTTTTCCAAGTGAGACGAAAAAATGTTTTAAAACAATATATTATAATGTTCGGTTGTCTAGGATTTTCGCGCAAAGCTACATTAAGACAGTCTCTCATTTTGAATTAATTAGACGGCTGGATTAGAGGGCTACTATAATCGAATAGTGAGATTTGACCGTCACAATTTTACAGCAACAGGGCGCGAACCATGGACCCTCAAATTCACAATCCGGCACATTAACCACTAGGCCACGCCTAGCTCACATTATAATGTAAAACTATGTATGTGGGATGTGTGTGTATGTTCCTTCTATTTTGCACATTATGACAGATGGATCACACCTGGAGACCAAGTGAGAAATCTATCCTAAACCCTAGCAGCGCCATCTGTTATCGACAATAAGAAACTTCTACAAGAAAAGTAGTGATATCAAATAAATAACACATGTACACAGTTTTTACACGTCAAAGTACCACAAAAACATGTATACACACTTTTTACATTTTGATGTGCGATTTAGTGTTTCAGTATGCCAAACTCTTACTATTACGAATGTTGTCAGTTATACTGGTTTTGCTATCGGATAGACAATCGTTCAAGGATTTATAATTCTAAGTGTCGGTCCGTTTCGGCAAAACTAACAATAATGCCACAAGTATACAAACTTAAACCAAACGACAATTTATTATTGGGAACAGAAAAAAAGGCTTATTTACACCAAAAGGCCAACAATAATGAACAAAACGTAACTTCATTTCAGTAACATTTGTATACAAAAAAAACAATCGCCGTGCCCACATCCCTAGCGGAAGAAAAATAAAACATTGCTACGAATGCACGATGTCCAGATTGCTGAAACTTTGCCGAGTTAATCTTCACAGAGATATATCTACATATTAATAGCAAGCATTTATTGGGTGTTTCGGAATCACTTGTTTACTTATGTATATCATATTGCTGTTGTAATTACAATTTTGGACCTCTAGATTACTGATGATGGAATTTCGAAGATTATGAAACGTTTAATAAATGCTTGTTATTACTACGTTCGTGTTTTGTTATATCTACATATGTATATAATGTTTTGGCAATTCGGCTTCCAAACGATTATACATTATAATCATTAATTTCTCGTCAATTATTTTATCAGATAATCTCCATAAAGGATTACATGATGAATGAAACGCCACGTAGACATCCACCATGCCTTGGTTTTCGACGGAGCGAATTTGTTCTCTTCATAGACCAATAATAACTAGAAACTATATAAGATTTATTATTTCAAAATATGCAATTAGCTAGCAAAATACAAATAGTTAAGTATTTTTCCAGCAATCAATATAAAAGATGATAACACTAATATATACAAACACACACTAAAGAATAGAAAATTTAACCATAACTGCAAAATTGTCTCAGACATGGAGCAAATGTTGAGCAACAAGTACCTTTTCTCACTATTATTATTATTATGATTAAAGGCAGTGTTTTATTACTATCATCTGAAATATATTAAGTACATTTCTTGTTTTACATTACACAAATTATGCTTGTTGGCTTAAACTCTTGTAATAAGAGTAATGTCGTCAAAGAAAATCTTTTGTCATCTTTAAAAAATAAGTATTTTAATGTTGATTTGTTATATTTAATAATATAACTTACAAAATATTTATTTGTTACACAATTGGTTAATAAGACCAAGTTTCCAAATACAGAAAACAATGTGACTCAGTATCACAAGTCAGTAACAGAATACCAATTATAAATTTAAAATAATAATAGTCAAAGCAGCAAGTACCTCTCTTTTTATTCAGAAAGTAGAAGATCCAACTGTTCTTAGGTACTCTCAGCTGAAAGGAATAGTCCAACGCTTATGCCAGAATACAAGCTTAACGATATTTGGAATAATTTTTGCTTATTTTAAAGCTTCACTAACTGCAAAATAATCTCTATAGTTGTTGTTAACTTTGCTTTGGAAAAAGGGGAGGAGTTGACCCCTGTTTGTTCATAAATATTTTATGTACATTAAAATATAAACATCAAGCTATTATCTTTCACTTCAAACGTTAAGACTTGAAAAACATGAATGCCTAAGATAAGAAATATAATAACATCAAAGCTTGGCCAAGTCTTAAAAATCCCAAATTTCTATTTATAAACAAATTTTCTCTATTACATTTTCCTCAATCTTAAATATTGCCTAGTTAGTCTCTTTATAGTCAACAAGTGATTAAAATCACTGACTTTGTTACTTAAGTGTTTTAAAAATGGCCAAAAAATAACAATAATGATTTTAAAGCACAACTTTCCTCCACAGGAAAACTTCAACAGAATAATTTTCTCCCAACAAACTAACAGTTAAAACTCAGCATGAGTTACAAATCACACCCCTTCCTCCTGAAGGAATTTTATCATAAAAAGAAATCTCACTGTATCTGTATATACAAACATTAGTTTTTAAATGCATTTAACACTGCAAATCTGGATTTCATCATAAAAAATAATTCAAAAGAGTTAATAAAAAAACTGGGTTTAAAGGCACACACTTCTGCTTTAAAATAGTAGATCCGCTGCATACAACACCATCTATGATTGACAAATGCAAATAAAAGACGTATTATATTTAGAATTAAAAGCTAATTATTGGAAAACAATAGTGCTCACACCTAACAAGTTACAAAAACAACATACTAAGCTAAACGTTTTTTAAACATCTAAAACACAACAAAGCATAAGCAAACTTATATTACCAGTAGAGGTATTAACTTTTAACTAAAAACCCTAAGTACAATCTCCTTTATACTAATCATGATGTTAGAAAAGCATTTTGGTTCAAGAAGTCTCGACAGGAACAAATAAAAACCCTATAACCCGAGCACTTCCAAAAGGTGGACCTTTCTTCTTCAGGGGCAAACTGAAGAAGAAAGGTCCACCTTTCGAAAGTGCTCGGGTTATAGGGTTTTTATTTGTTCCTGTCGAGACTTCTTGAACCAAAATGCTTTTCTAAC
>NW_013667935.1:78482-86073 GCF_000517525.1 Limulus polyphemus
CGTACTATAGTATAAAAGAATGAATAAAAACCCTATAACCCGAGCACTTCCAAAAGGTGGACCTTTCTTCTTCAGGGGCAAACTGAAGAAGAAAGGTCCACCTTTCGAAAGTGCTCGGGTTATAGGGTTTTTATTCATTCTTTTATACTATAGTACGCATTTTATTTTTCACTTCAAACTGGATGCGAGTCTTCTTCTTCACTCTTATATAATCTTGTCAGAGGCCTACTCTCAGTAATATACTCATCTGTTTCTGAATGAGTTTCTGATGGAAGTTCTGAAGATAAAGCATCAATTTCAGGACCACTATCATCACTCTCAGAAATTCTGTTGAAAACGCCAGTGTGAAGATTTTCAATGGCTTTACGTACCTAGAGATGAAACACTTTTAGATTGGGTTTTACTACCAACTTAAGAATTTATAAATAAAAATAATAATAAAAAAGGAACAGTCTGTCTTAACAATTATTTTCCTTTAATCAGTTGCCAAAATACGAGGTGGTTCTAAAGTTAGTTCCCCAGAGATTTAGGTGTGGGGAATCTACTTTTGGATCACCCCATCTATTAGTAATATCTTACTTTTATTAGGTAGGTCGTGTTTAATAGGAAAGCGTCTGATAACAATAATACATAGATGTGATACTTTGTATTAAAATTCATTGCACCAATTGTATTCATATCTCTATATGAGTAAGCATGTGTGTAAATACAATATATACATCCATTTATATATACACACTGACTCATCATTTGTTTTCAATTATCAGTTGGTTCTCTGGATTTTGCCCAAATTCTTAATTTTGAGGTGATACATTAGAAGAAAGGCAACTCGTTAACACCACCCACTGTAACTCTTGGGCTACTCTTATCAAACCAACAAAAGGGATTTGATTGTTTCTTATAATACACTCACACCCACAAAATATTTTTTTTTTCATCAATGGAACATGAGCTGTCGGACCCAAAGGTAAAAAAAAAAAACAGTATGACAATGTTTCACCAGCTTAACCTTGCTTAACGGAGCATAGCAAGACAAACACAGACCTTAACTCACGACTGATTACAAATGTAAAAATTTAAATTGTGTTAGTTTGTTTACCAATTCATTAAAATGTCGTTCAGACATTTCTTCAATTTAAACTTGTAATGTATTTGTTTGATGCTTTCCAGCCTGGTATCTTGTGTTTTCTTACGAAAATCAAGGTCATCATTAAATTTTAAAACATTTTACCTGAAATTTCCCCCCTTAAATCACTTACAAAATAAAACTAACTGAAATGTTCAGATTTATAATTTTTGTAAATTTCATCAGTATTTGTTTTGGATGAACTGATAAAAAAGTGTCCAATCTGATAATCCTAATTTAGCTTTTGTCCAAATTGTAATTATTATTTATGAAAACAATTTTATTAAAAAATTAAACAAAGCTGCGTGTCTGTTGTTTTTGTATATTTTGTCATTTGGTTCTACCTTGAATAATTAGGAAAAATTGATTTTTTGAAAGTTGGTGGTATCAAAATCTGTACAATTCAACTAAATGCATTGTTTCCTTCATAACTTCAAAGCTTCTAAAGCTAAAACAAAATCATAAGTATGTTGTCTGAAGGCTCGGATTTTTTTCTTCCTTTTTTTTTTTTATCTATTTCTTTGTTGTAACTCGTTATTTAATGTTATAGAGGAAAGCATGGATTCTCATGGAAAGCCACACACTTTTCAACACTCAGCAGTTAGACACTATTTAAACTATGTAATTACAGCTGTATTTACTTGCAGGTATACTTAATGGAAGTTTTAGCCAATAAACACACTGCTTTGGATCAAGATAAACAATTAATCTACAAGTTAAAGTGAAAGTTGGTAAAAACATATTTGTACCTCTTTTAAAGCTACGATTCCTACAAGTCGACCAATAGCTGTAACATAGGCATGGTTTAATCCAAGCATGGAAAAAAGGGAGTGAACCTAGAAAAAAACAATCAAACTCCGTTGTTAAATAGTGTAAGCTTTGACTATGACAGATGAGTCTAAATGCAGAATTTATATTTTGATGAACAATAACATTTTACATTTAAAAAACAACAACTAAGTAAGATACACAGGTTTATTCACCAGTTTATGGTGAGCATATATCAAATATAAAAAATAAGTTTGTCCATCATATCATGATAAGTGAATAAACTATAAAACATAAAACTGTTCATCACTTCCCAAAGAACAAACACAAATATAAAACTGTTCATCACTTCCCAAAGAACAAACACAAATATAAAACATAAAACTGTTCATCACTTCCCAAAGAACAAACACAAATATAAAACATAAAACTGTTTATCACTTCCCAAAGAACAAACACAAATATAAAACATAAAACTGTTCATCACTTCCCAAAGAACAAACATAAATATAAAACATAAAACTCTTCATCACTACCCAAAAAACAAACAAATATAAAACATAAAACTGTTCATCACTTCCCAAAGAACAAATATAAATATAAAACATAAAACTGTTCATCACTTCCCAAAGAACAAATATAAATATAAAACATAAAACTGTTCATCACTACCCAAAAAACAAACATAAAACTGTTCATCACTTCCCAAAGAACAAATAAAAATATATAAAACATAAAACTGTTCATCACTTCCCAAAGAACAAACATAAATATAAAACAAAATTCTTCAAAAGTCCCAAGTGAAGACACATAAGCAAAAGATAAGATTGTTTATGACTTACAGTCTTGTATTAGAAATGTCATCAAATATGTCCAACTAAAGAAAATAATTACAATATTGTAATTTAATATACATAGTCACAAGTCGATGAATCCTACCAAGGCTTTTACATAATAAACAGTTGTACAACTTAAATTAATGGTAATTAGGTATGTTGTTGCTTTACACAGCAAACAAACCACGAATATCTAATGAATATAACTGTATATTTTTCTTCGTTTTTTTTCCGTACATGCTTACTTCAAACTTTTTACAAATCTTTCTTTTTTTGGTGCAAGTCATGTTTTAGTTTATCAAAATCATAGTACTTTTAATTCCCATATTTTCTTAAACTTTCTACAAATGGACACAAGCTACAAGTACCTTAATAAGTGTTGTTCGTTCTACAAGCTGGAATGGAGCTGGATCAATGTGACACTGACCAAAATCCACTGGCTTGTTCAGCTGCTCTTCTTCCCAGGAATGTTGCTAGATATGTCAAAGCATTGTAAATATTTTTATCATTAATTACAATATATAATTAACAATGATACAACAATACTATATAGTCCCTTAAATACATACATAAACAAAGACACGCACACTTAAACAAAACAAAAACTTGGGCTAACTCCTCAAGCTACTTATAAAACTAAAATGTTAATACAATCTTCACAAAAGCAACTGAAATACTGAGCACCAAAATTAATATCATGACCTATCTGCTATTTGATTCACCTGCAGATCTTGGAACTGAAATATTGAGTACTGTAATTAATACCATGGCCAGTTCTGGTATTCACTCGATCTGTAGAACTAGGAACTGAAATACTGAGTACTGTAATTAATACCATGGCCAGTTCTGGTATTCACTCGATCTGTAGAACTAGGAACTGAAATATTGAGTACCGTAATTAATACCATGGCCAGTTCTGGTATTCACTTGATCTGTAGAACTAGGAACTGAAATACTGAGTACTGTAATTAATACCATGGCCAGTTCTGGTATTCACTCGATCTGTAGAACTAGGAACTGAAATACTGAGAACTGTAATTAATACCATGGCCAGTTCTGGGATTCACTCGATCTGTAGAACTAGGAACTGAAATACTGAGTACTGTAATTAATACCATGGCCAGTTCTGGTATTCACTTGATCTGTAGAACTAGGAACTGAAATATTGAGTACCGAGTACTGTAATTAATACCTTAGCCAGTTCTGGTATTCACTTGATCTGTAGAACTAGGAACTGAAATACTGAGTACTGTAATTAATACCATGGCCAGTTCTGGTATTCACTTGATCTGTAGAACTAGGAACTGAAATATTGAGTACCGTAATTAATACCTTAGCCAGTTCTGGTATTCACTTGATCTGTAGAACTAGGAACTGAAATATTGAGTACTGTAATTAATACCATGGCCAGTTCTCCTATTTGCTTCATCTTATTTGTGTGAATCTCAAAATGGAAAACAATAAAGAAAAGTAGCAAAGCCACTTGGAAATAACATGCTTTTGTACAAATACTTTTCACCTTATGAAGAGCCCAAAAGTTTGTTATTTGTTAACCCCCCCAACATATGTAATACCATCACATGTAAATAACAAAAACACTTTTGATTGTATTTAAAAGTACCATTTCTAGGGATGATTTGTACATAAATACCTAATCATTCTAATTCAACAGTAATAATAAACAGTTTTCAATAATTCAGTAATATCAGCTGCTGTAAAAGCTGTGCATTAACTGTAAACATGTTGTTAATTGTACAGTAATAATAATAATACACTGTTATCAATAGTTCAGTAATATCAGCTGCTGTAAAAGCTGCACATTAACTGTAAACGTGTTGTTAATTTTGCTACAAACCTTCATATAAAACATTTCTCCAGCTTGTTATAACATTGTCTATTACCTACATGTAAAGACAGTATTTATGTGAATGGCTTTATTTCAGAAAGGGAGAATAAGTTCCTTTTATCCAAACTGTGTCATGATAAAGAAAACCACTTTATGTAACTCATCATATCTGTTGGACTTAACGACACATATATATGGCCAACATAAACTTAATTTACTAAATTATATTACTGGTAGTTCATAAAACAGATAAATAATACAAGTGTTTCTCCATGTACTTCAATACACATTAAATACAGCTTTTTCAAATTAATAAAACAATGAAAATGTTTTTATATGCCTAAAAAAAACAGAAAGCATTATTATATATAAGCTACATCCTTTTAATGACTAAAAGAAACAAAAAAGTCAACAATCACTGTCCAACTTTCATAAGATACTATGTAATACAGTAACATTCAGCTATTACTTTGTTAACGATTTCTCAGACACTGTAAAGTCTTTTTAGCATGAACATTGTTGCTCATACGAAGAAATAAACCTCAAGTTTATTGATTATACATATACATTATCAGTTTTATTTTACTGGTTCACAAAATTTCTGAGATTATTCATATTTTGTTCTTAATTGGTTATGTATAAAATATTACTATAACTATAGTGAAACATCCAGGACATACTAAAGTTTTTGTTTAACTTTTACACTTAAGAAGATTGTTTCACTTTAATAGCTTATTATATGGATTTAGGACTACCACAAATCTCATAAGATATTATTGGGACTGTGGCTGAAAATATCATGAATGGTGAAAGCACCCAACTGATAAATCAGTGCAGTCTAATCATTACAAGTTTCAGATTCCTTATGCACCGATTTATAACATTAAGTGCTTCTAATCACCTTTATAGAACTGGCTTCCCTAATTATTCTATAACTTACTTATTATTTCTAATCAATATAGTTTCTTGCTTTTAATCAGAAGTTCTTATTAACTTAAGTATAAAAAGTCTTGACAAGAGCTTTAATTACTTACACAGAATTCATAAAAAAAAGTTCCTTCTGAAAAAAGCATATAAAGTAATGCAGAAATTCACAAATAAGGGAGACAAAAACTGGCTTACTTATATTTTAAGTGATATAGAAGAGAAAAATTAGTGATACAAACATTATGAAATTCAATATTATAACATAAAAATGGCAAACCTCTTCTTCTGACATATCAATTACACGTTCCTTTGGCTGTGGGAGGACAAAAAAAGAAAGTCCAGTTAGTAAAATAAAAATATTACTTTATAAGCTAAAGTAATAATGTCAAAAACAGAAAATGTAACATTCAAAGTGATATTTCATGCACCACAGTTCTTCACTGCAAAGCATGAACAGTTTTCACTGAAACATCTCTTTGATTGCTTAAACTTAGACATTCAGTTTTACATTTGTTAAGAGCTTTCTTTATATTTACATCCCGTGGAAGATCCCAAAACACAAAGTACAGAATATACTCATGAAGTAACACAGTATTGATAGTATTAGTTTCCATTTCAAGTTGTTTACACTCAATAAAATATAAGAAAAAGAGACAAATATCTGAAAGAATACAATTGAAATGCATCTTCCAATTCCATTTTTAAAATTCATTGAACTCAAGCATTTCAAACCTCAAGTATTTATCAGTCTATGAACCTGCTTAAACCAAAAAAATCTGGACATACCGAAAACAAAGCATCTTAATGGATAATTTTGAGTCACTCATAGGATACACGTAGGAAAAAATGTCTGCATTTAAAAAACTGAATAACATTTTGCAAGAAGAACCCATCTATCTGAGGCTGATCATATGTAGTGTAATTGAAAACCTAAAAGGTTGGTCCTACCTTTCTCTTGAAAAGTTTTTTTGGTTATGTTTTGTGAAAGAAAAAGGAAACCTTTTAACGAGTAGGGTAACACCAACCTTTCAGATTTTAAAATAAGATGGCCTTCTCTATTTTCTGAAAAATGAATATTTTTTAACTAGAAATGTTAATGGCCAATGCTTTAAAAAACACTTTTACAAAATTATAAATCTTTTACTATTTTGAATATATAAAGATTATACACTCTTAATTATGTACATTTCAACAATCTACACAAAACAAAAAGTTAAATTCTGAAAGTGTATTGAATAGATTAAAGTAATTAATATAGGTACAGTTACATACCAACTGGACCCGCTTTTGGATGCTATGAGTACTTGGAGCATTGGCATCTGTCTGTAAAATTAAACAATACATTTATACATTCACTGTTGTATACTGTATCACAGTGGTCCAATAATTTACAAAACATATCCACCCCCACATCTATCAAGGCAAAAGTATAGATTTTTCCAGATCTACATGCACAGCCTAATGATATTTCAACTCGTAACGCTACTTAATAAACACCACTTTCACCTATTATCTGCTTATAAAACGTAATAAAAACTACAGACTATGGTATTACAAAAAAAAATCTTGAAACAAGGACAATGCAACTTCAAGGCAGAGAAGAAAATTTGAATTGGAATCTAAACTATTATTTTAGGTTATGTTTGAAAAATTTACAGGTTTTGTATTATAGTTATTTTTGGGTTGTTTTTTTTTTTATATCACACAATGAGCATGGCTTAATGACTAGAACCTTCTTGAAAGTCTAGAAAATGATTTGAGATATATAAAAAGCAAGTTATTCTAGGATAGAGATTATTGATTTTTAAGTGTGTTACAGCGGATGACTCCTTCAGAATTAGTAAGATCCTATATCCTTCACCTATATCCTGTCACTTGCTGACATCATTTCCATCATATTTAATCCTTGTGTCTTTTGTCTTTGTAATGATATATATATATATATATATATATATACCTTGTATTGCTTAGTACTGATGATACCTGAAGAAGACAGACCAATGTTCTGTCAAAACATGTAGTATGTTTCACCATCAATAAAACTGTTCCTAACATTTACAACTCATTGTTAACCTACCTATTATTATA
>NW_013667935.1:86563-90094 GCF_000517525.1 Limulus polyphemus
ATCCTTGTGTCTTTTGTTCTTGTAATGATATATATATATATATATATATATATATATACCTTGTATTGCTTAGTACTGATGATACCTGAAGAAGACAGACCAATGTTCTGTCAAAACATGTAGTATGTTTCACCATCAATAAAACTGTTCCTAACATTTACAACTCATTGTTAACCTACCTATTATTATACTAGCATAAGGTTTTTCCTTATTCAGGTATCAATTTTATCAATGGGCCAAAAAGCAAATGTGTTTACTAAGCTCAGAATAAAGTATTGACAGAACCTAAAATATGGTTGAATGGGAAGTATGACTAGAAGTCTTATATTGGAGATTATTTTACATACTGTTGCCTGAGACACGTGGATGGTTTCAGGCAGACTTTTGTATTTGTGGATTTCCACATATTTAAGATTATTCTCTTTGTTTACTGTTGTTGGGATAAAACGTGTTACAGGTATCTTTCTGGTTGATCCTGCTGCTCCAAGTTGCTCCTTATTCCTTTTTTTTTCCCTAGGTGATAAAGTATAAGGATTCTAGATCCTTAATCTGAATACATATTTGTAATCAGAACGGATGAATATTTTGTGTCAGAAAGGGCTATTACATACCCTTCCTAAAGACACTAAATTTTCAGTGACATCACGGTACCTATGGAATGTAAAAACAATGTCCAAACATAGTTCCTTCCATTGCAAGTTTATTTCGGCTGTGGTTGTCACATAATTTGTTGATGTGTATATTCAAAATAGTTTTAACATAACATATTCAACCCTCTGTATAAGGAGTTAAATGAAAACATAATTGAAATGACATTCAATATTTTTAGAGTAAACTCTTGTTTTTATTTGTGTAACCATGAGCATTTCCATGATGGGGCAAGGTGGGCATTTGCACACATACCCCCAATAATTTTAGAAGGAAATTTATTTGAATAATTTATTAAAAAGACATATTAGAAAATACTACTATTTAAGTAAAAATGACTAAATTTGACGTGAATAAATAAGCAATAATCAGCCAGAACATCACATTCCAACTTTAAGGCAATGACTTGCATTCTGCAAAGGCTATAGTTTTACAGGGAGTTAGGCATGCCCCCACCTAAAATAAATTCTGCAGATTACCATGTGTGTAATGTTGAGTTACTACTCAAGATATATTTTCCATCCGAGGCAAATCTAAATCACTAATTCATGCATTCATTACTAGCATATATAACTGATAATACCACAGAATTTAAATACATTTTTATAAAGAAGTTTAACCTTAGGATGAGATTCTAAAATAAAATATGGACAAACTTATATGCTTACCTGATCTGGATAGGCATCTTCTAAAGTTTTGGCTTTGTAAAATATGGTCTCAAAAGCCTGTCGTAGTCTGGAATCTACATAATATACATTGCAAAACATAAAACCAATCTTTGTTTGACATAATACATAAATATCTAAGCAAAACATGGTATTATTTTACTAGTGTTTGAATAAGTACGACTTACACTGTAAAAAAATGGACAAAATTTACACATTAAAGTATTTGGACGAAATCTACACAACGTAATAATATGGAAGTTTAAAGAACCTGAATATGTGACAAAAAAAAATTTGTCTTTAAAGAAATGGTGAGTTAAATATTATTTGCATGAAAATTAAACTCAAAAAGTACAGTATTGTAAAATTTTCAAGTTCTGTTAATAGTTCCAAACAATTATACTTACTCTGAAATTTTATAGAGCTAATACACTCACAAGTCACAAGAGATTTTTACATGGATTCTAGTAAAACTAAAATTACATATTTAATCTTAAATATTAATCTAGTTGTCTTTAATCAATGTGTTTACATTTTTTTAATGTACATCCTGAATTTATTATTGAGTAATTGTGAAATTAATTCATTAATTTCCAAGGTACTTTGAGAAATACATTATATACATGCAAGAATGAAAAATAAGTGAAAAACTCACCTTGGGATGTGATAGTTGAATAAGGTGACGTTAGTGGTGACGGTTTAAGGATGGACTTCATTGGTGATTTAGGGCTCAGTGGTGGTGAAGATGCAGGTGAAATTTCTGGAGAGAGCTATTGGAAAAAAAAAGTTAGAAAACATACAATTTACAGGATGGTTTTTATTTATGCTTTACTTAGAAGAGCAGGAAAACCACAGCTACAACTGATAACATATCTAATAATCAAACATTTCAAGATATACATATCCCACTGTCAGCGATCTGCAATATATGAAGAATGATACCAAGTCATATATAACTGTGATATATTGTTTCCTACACATAGATCGAGATAATAGACAAAAATTAAAGAAAGAAAAGAGGATAAAAGTAACATAACAATAAATATTTCAAACAGGCACTTTAAACAAAAATTAAAATAGTGATAGTTGATATGAGCTGTGGTATTTTTAATTTTGGATGTTTACTGGATGGATATTAACAGACTTTCTTCTATAAACAATTCCTTGTTAAATGAACCAAATAACAAAATTCTGAAGTTGTTTATAGAGATGCCATGTTTGTATTCTCACCTGTGCTAGGTAAGCATTTTTTTTTTTAATTTCTGACTGGGAAATAACCAAGCATAAAAAAATAAATGAATAGATTTCTTTGTTGTTGTTTTTTTATCTCTGCATTGACATCGGTTTTCCACGCCCAAAAAAGTGAGTTTTAACTATTACCACAATTTCTCAAACTTATGCCATTTTTTCTCGCTGTTAATCATGTACTTAAAATGCATGTGCTCTGGGGGCAAGATTTTCACTATGGTGGGAGATAGAAAGGTGGTTTTGAGAGAAAATGACACACGACTAAGGTATTAAACATGCATTGACCTGAAATCATGGTTGACTCGTGGATATAGTTCGCTGTTGTTGATGATGCGTATGTAAAATGTTTAAGATTTCATTTTTGTCTTTTTATACTAAATATAGCAGGTGATCATAAACAATAGTTTATGACAAGTTTGGACACAATGTCTTCAGTAGTTTCCAAGGTGAGCATTTTGTATCGAACTTCCCAGAGACCACTTTAAATGTGGTGTACTAAATGGTCATTTACATGTACATATGTTCAATCTGTGATGAAAGAACACCTGTGACATTTAATTACTTCTGTTCACCTAAGTAGTATTTAAGTGGTAGGAGATTATGAAAGAAACTGACTATATCATCAAGTCTTAGAATCCAAACAGTTAAAGACTCATGGAACTTCAAAGACTAAGTTTTCTTGTCTTTAGCCTTATGTTTTACAGAGTAAAATTCACCTTATCATTTCATCACATAGGTGTCACAATAAATGTCCAACCGGTATGCTGGTACTTCTCTAACATGGACATACTGCAAGAGAATAGAGGAATTGAGAAGAACTCATGCAATAGTCAGACCTATATGCAACACATGCTTCACTTCTGGCAACAACCCAAAGATCCACCATCCACACAAAGTCACTAGCAATAGTCATACCTATATGCAACACATGCTTCACTTCTGGCAACAACCCAAAGATCCACCATCCACA
>NW_013667935.1:90612-101989 GCF_000517525.1 Limulus polyphemus
AACCCAATGACCCGCCATCCCCACAAAGTCACTAGCAATAGTCATACCTATATGCAACACATGCTTCACTTCTGGCAACAACCCAAAGATCCACCATCCACACAAAGTCACTAGCAATAGTCATACCTATATGCAACACATGCTTCACTTCTGGCAATAACCCAATGATCCGCCATCCCCACAAAGTCACTAGCAATAGTCAGACCTATATGCAACACATGCTTCACTTCTGGCAACAACCCAATGACCCGCCATCCCCACAAAGTCACTAGAAAGTGACATGACATTGTATTAAAATTGATGAATAAATAAATCACAACCTTGTATGGCTTTGTGGTTTTCATTATTACACATTCTTGTGCAGTTGTGTGTCCATAAAAGTTCAGTTTGACTGGTGTAACCATTTAATTATTACTAAGAAAAAAAAAGCCCCCCCCCCCCGTTCTCACACTCTAATTTATTTAAAAAAAAATTGTAAAACTAAAAATAAAAAAATGCTGGCTTTATTGTATCAGAGAGAAAGATGAATTTATTACTACTTACCAGCTCTATGTGAAATTCCTATATGTTCATAAGCATGTTTTTAGCTGGCATTTTGTCCTACCCACATAAGTGGCCTTGCAAAGTCACTAAAAGTATATTGATAAATGACCCATAGATGTATTTGAATATGGAGTATGTCTTTATGATAGAACTTCTTGTAAGTCCTGAAAGTAGCTTTTTAAACAACGTGTAACTTACTTTGAAGGTAAAAGTTCTCACGATATGAAATATTAATAAATAACTTCAGAATTTTGGCAAAAACCCATCAATAAACAAAGATCCTATCAACTTTCACTATTCTGACTTTTTTTTTAAATGTCTGTTACCTGTATCCTGTTTTCTTTAATTTTTTCTATTAACTCAATGTATCTATTGAAATTAATGTATCATAATAAAATATGGACTGGTACTATCCTTGATGTATTACAGTTCACTGATGATGGGATATGTACATCTTGAAACATCCAAAAACAATTTAAATCTTAGACTACTTTCTTGCCAGCTACCCTACTGAGCATCAGGAAAAACAATTGGCAAGAAGCCCAAGGGTGCTTGAGTTTAGTCAATAGCCATAAAGGGGCACTTACAATTTTTGCCAGGTTATAATCAAAGCACAATTATGAGTATTCAGACCCACCAAACAATGGTCAAAATTATAAAAAAAATGTCTAGCTGCAAGCACAACATTTATGGAAAAAGTTATAGTATAAAACTGATCTATATATCTTGTTGCTCATTGCCCACACACATCTTTCAGTGTGAATTCCCAAGTTTAGAATATCAAATAAAGACAGCTGTGGCATTTCTGTACACTGTATAGTATATTTTTTCTAATCTAATATTAAGAAATTTAACTGTTATTTCAAACACAGGTATAATATTAGATGGTTTATTTAAATAATATGAAATAACAAATGTAATGCTTTCTGGAAATTCACATCAGCTGACTAGTTACAATCACTAAAAGCATCCAAGTCATTAATTGTTGTTGGTTTTTACTAGCAAGGCTGGTACTTTAAAAAGTTTAATGACCTTCACAGATTAATACATCATTATCTTATATTAATATACTTTAGAAACATTATATTTGTTTTTTAATTTAAAAAATACAATAGTTTTATTTCTATAAACACTAACATGTTCTTAATATTTGTTTTGGATATTCACATAAAGCTACACAAGGACTATTTATGCTAACTGTACCTAATTTTGAGTTGATAAGACTAAAGGGAAGGCAGCTAGTGAACAACACTCACAATAAACGTTTGGGCTACTCTAATCAACAAGTGGGATTTGACAGTAACTCTTATAATGCATTCATGGATCCAGAATGTTGAGTGCAAGTTTGTGGCAACAGAAACTGAACCATGAACCCTCAGAGTCACAATCCAGTATACTGACCATTAGGCTATGCCCTTTTCTAAACAGATGCGAGGCACTAGTTTTATTACATGTTATCTATATATAAACATGACTGTATATATAAACATGGTTGTATATCTATATATAAACATGACTTTCCTCTCATATAAATTGAACTTCAACATCAACCAATAAAAATTTCACAATTGGAAGATCAGTTAAAGGATTTTTACTTCCTAACAGCCAAATGATTCTATTTCCACAAAAACAATCACTCATAAAAAAAAAAAAACTAGCATATACAATTTTAAATTAACATCACCTGGGACATTAAGTAAATATCAACAGGGAAAATTAATCGAAATTTGGACATTACTCTTCACACCTCAACTGAAACTTATTTCACTACAAGGTAGTAATTACCTTGAATCCGACCCCTGTACATTTATATTGTGTGTGGTTAGTAAGAAATGATGAAAAGTTTTGTACCTCATAAGTTTAGCAAGTGTACGTGTTAATGTGTATTGAATTTATATCATGGACTAGTTTGATAAGAAATATAAATATACGAAAGGTGATCAAATATTGTTTTACTAAACTCTTAAAAATACAGATTTTATCAAGTTAGAACTTAGTGCTAGCAGTACAAAATTTATTAATGAATCAACCCTCTATAAAAACATACACAGTTTTTATTAAATTTTGCACAACTTTTGAAAAACTCCCACTATAGTACTTCAAATATAATTTTTGCAGATTTTATTCATTTTATTCTTAATCCTAAGTTTGAATAAATATTACTGGAGTTTTTTCAATAATCATTTAGATCTCCCCCCCCCAAAGTTTACAGAATTTAAAACTTGAACAACAGAGAGTGTTATTTCAAGAGAGTGTCATAAATGTTTGTTTGTTTGCACTAGCACAAAGCTACACAATGAGTTATATGCACCCTGCCCACCACAGGGAATCAAACCCTGGATTTTAGCATTGTAAGTCCATGACTTACCAATGACCCATCAGAGGACATCCTAAACTAACAAGAACTTTTTTTTCCCTGTTAATAGTGTTACTTTCCACTAACTTATTACTTACACCTATTGTTTTATTTTGTATGATTAAACGTACACAAAATATTGTTACTATGATAATAACTGCCACATTTTCTAAGGTCTAATAAAATGACAATTATGATCTACTTTTTTAATCATGAAATTATTAATTTATAAATGTTCTTAAATTTAAACTTGATAGCTCATGTCAAACTTCGATAAAAATTATTAGCAATGTGACTAAAATAATATCCATAAAAATTACCAACTTTATAAAATCTTATTTAACACAATATTCATCTTCCACAAGCTATAACTGCCACACTTCTCATTCTTTAGCATAGTTGAGAAATGTCTTTTACTGACAAAAAGCTTCCGTACAATTTTTAAAAATCATTAGTATCTTCAGATTGTAAAACAAAGCTACAATACTCACTTTATCACTTCCTGAAACGGGTATTATTTCAAACCTCGACATTTTACGAGGCTGGTCAGAAAACTGAGGCTTGTTACGTGCATCATCTACTGACTGACGTCTTGCCATTTCTTTTAGTCGGCGTTCTCTACCTAATTGGTTCTCCAATAGTTTCTTAAGCTCAAATCGCTGAATTGATCCCAGAAGAATCATGGACTCTTTAGGAGAAACATAATTTTATTAAACATTTAAAACTTTTGCAACAGATCTTTCAAACATTTAATAAAACAGTCTGTTATCTTTGATTGATTCCAGAAAAAAAAATTATTGACTTTTATTTAAAAAAAAAGAACTTCACCTTCCACTTTTTTTTTATGCTCACGGTTATTCTGTTGAACAATTAACTACTTACTAACAGTTCCGTTTCTTAAAAACAAGTGCTAATCATACACTACTCTTTATTATAATAGCTAAGTGATACAGCCAGCAGTAATCACATACAACTGAACCATCATTACATGTGCTTAGTGACTTTTTAAATGCACCTTCATTAACATTTTATTACAAGATGGAACATTTCAACAGTTTCAAAATATATATATATATTTGCATTAATATTTTAATGTTAGATAAGTATGAAGAAAGAAAAACAGTTACAAGCATGTTAAATGATTTCTTTTTTACTTCAGATGTAAATCTATCGTACACATGCAAGTGAAAATACCGAAAAACTATATTTAATGGTTTTTCCTTTTATTCATGTATCTGATGAGCTTTCAGAATTTCTGTACAAAACTAGAGTAGGGCTACCAATGCATAGTTATTTCTAATTTTGAGCTGACAGACTAGAGGAAGACAGCTAGTCAACAATACTAATCACGAGCTATCGTCATTGTTATAAAGACCCAAACAAATGTGGTTGGAACACGTAGCAAAATATCCTTGTTTTACAATAATAAATAATTGTGGTTTAAAAGGTGTATTACTTTTACTAGTTAAACACCACAACATATACGAGTAAATCGAATCGATCATAACTTTAATAATATGTTTGTAGAAAACCATTTTTACCTAATGTGCATGGATGCACACAATTATAGTAGAAAGTGTTTTTTTAAAAAAACCATGAAACTTGAAAAATACTTAATTAAATTAACTGTATAATTTGGGGCTTATTACTTTTAACTAAAAATGGGTTATTAGTAGGAAGTAACATTTTGCATATTAACAAAAATATTTCAAGTTGGGGATCTAGTGCAACCAGCTGAAATTAAACTTGTTTATTAATTGTTATGGTTTACCTATTATGCCAAAAAAGTGCCAAAACAGGCTATTGATCAATACCAGAGCTCACCACACCTCCCAGACAAACAACATATAAAGTCTCAACTGAAGCAGTATTTATATGATTGATCAATGCCAGAGCTCACCACACCTCCCAGACAAACATATAAAGTATCAACTGAAGCAGTATTTATGTGATTGATCAATGCCAGAGCTCACCACACCTCCCAGACAAACAACATATAAAGTCTCATCTGAAGCAGTATTTATATGGTTGATTAATGCCAGAGCTCCACCACACCTCCCAGACAAACATATAGTCTCAACTGAAGCACTATTTATATGATTGATCAATACAAGAGCTCACCCCACCTCCAAGACAAACAACATATAAAGTCTCAACTGAAGCAGTATTTATATGATTGATCAATGCAAGAGCTCACCACACCTCCCTGACAAACAACATATAAAGTCTCAACTGAAGCAGTATTTATATCAGTCATCTAATAACATCTCAGTTTTTTTGTGTGACTTTAGCTCTCAACAATACTGATAGTAAATTCTAGCAAATCTTTTTTTGTCAGACCCAGTAACCCACTTCATTTCCAAGGGACTATCAAACAAAGATACACTACCAAATATAGAATGCATTTTTCAAAAGGTTTTATGACACCCTCCCCCCTACTATACATATAACTGACAACTGCATGCTTCAAGAAAAAAAAAATATATTGAAAATTTTGTCAAAAGTCTTAGAATTCCCCCAAACTCTATGAGCATGAACCCAAAATCTATTGTGAAGCAAAGTTAAAATTATTAAGTGTATCATGACACACGTATTATATATTTCCTAGGAGAACTCTTCAAATTAACTGAAAACTGACCTGGAGAGTCAACAAAAGGATAGGAATGAAACCGTTTCTTCATTTTCAGAATATTCCCGAGTTCTCTGTAGGTCATTCCTTGCCACACATGCAAAACATCTCGGACCATAATCTCATCAACATAAACATTGTGGGCCCTGAAAATTACCAGAATAACTCATAAATTATTCAGATTCAGAATGTGTTTGTGTGTATCAAATCCAGAGAGCATAAATTATACAAAGGCTTTTCTTAAGTATTATAACTAGAACTATGTTACACATACAGACTACCAGAGAGAACAGATATACAGACTACCAGAGAGAACAGATATACAACTATCAGAGAGATGACAGATATGCAAGTTTTGCTAGTTCAAGGATTTTCTGAGAAGTTTTCTCCATTAATTAAGTTTACGAATTCTACAGGATGAAAGACTTTAGCAACATCAGAATTAAACAGTTCTTGAGTCTATGATTTTAAAACAATCATAAAAAATATAACATCGCTTATAAGGACAATGTAATAATTTCATAAACACAATTGCTTATTGTTGAGGTGAAAAAGTTTTGAAATGAATAAATTAAAGCACAAAAAAAAGGTTTATTCAACAAAACATATCCACATAACACTAAAGGAAAAACTACAGGAAAATAGAGACACTAAATAAAAATAATAATAAAACCATAGAAAATTCCAATGTTTTTACTGTTCAACTGTGAGTCCATATAATGATGTGTCAAATTACATATTCTCAGAAAACTGGAAAGCAGTACTTTTAATTATGGGAAAACTTTCCATTTCCTTTCACAATTTATATACTTGGTTGTAATTTAATTATATACAGGGTTTTTAGTTGCCATAGCAAATTATGAATATTACTGTTTTTTATCAACACAAATAGTGACATTTACCTAAACCCTTACAGCTAATTGGAAATTGATTTTTGAAGAAAATAAAAAAGATACACATAAAACGTCCCAATAAAACATGTAACCACATCTGTACAGTATTTGTTTGTTTTTAGAGTAAAGCCACATTGGGCTATCTACTGTGTTCGTTGCAGGGAATCGAACCCCAAAATTTTTGGTTGCACGACCATAAATGTACCGCTGACTCATTTAGGGACAATGTGCAGTATTAAAATATAACACAGATATGTATATTCAATTTGTATTTACAGAAAGAGTAAATGTTGTTTGAAACCCTGATTGCCATTAGAGCATTTCATTAATCCTTAAAAACAGCCATTAAGAGTCTACTTCATACTTTCAAATCAAATTACTTCTTAAAAAAAAAACCTATCAGGGTTCCAGTCAACTTATAAGCACAGTGTACTTTCTAGACTCTCCATCTTTGTGGGCAAAATCATGGTAGTAATAAATGAAATAGTTGTGAAACATACAATCGTCTTTATTTTCTTCCATTATAAATCATGGTGTTTCTCAAAGTACCGATGGTTTCAATTATTGATTATATCTGTGGCGAGTTATTTATGGCAAAATGAAAACAGCACCAGTAAAAAGCAATGAAATAAAACATCTGTTATCACTGAACTGGCTACATAAAATAAATCTACCACCAAGGTTCTATGACTTTATGATGCCTGCTGTAGCTGCAGTAACAATGACTGGATTATGTTTCTAATTGTACATACCTTTGTTAAGTACTTTAGTCAAGAGGAGGATGAGTCATTAGACATGAGTAAATAATTGCTTCATGTTTTTTTTTAAAGAGCAAATAAATTATCATATTATGACAGGATCAGAATCAACCTTAGGACATAGCAAACTGGTCAGTTGCTTTAGGCCCCATGTTTGAAGTTTAAAAATAGAATCAGAACCAGCTTTAGAGCATAGGAAGCTAGGCAGTTCCTTTGGGCCCCATGTTTGAAGTTTGAAATCCAATAAAATATTCTGAGTTATGTGCCATAGCCAATTTAAGAGAATTTATTTTGATTACATAGGTTCAAGTTGATAAGTATGCAATAGCCTAACATAAAAGATACAAGTATTGTCACCTTTTTACCAACCAGCAAACATGTCGCTAATATTATGATGTCATGCTATCAATCAACCTCATGCACTGACACTGTGACATTGCATGTTTTCAAGCAACTATTATTTCACTTATAGAAGCTGTAAGGTCATCTCTGGACAAAATACACATCATATACACTATTAATATTGTAATTTCTTACAACTGGCTCGAGGAGAACCCCTCAGGAATACCTTATTACATACATGTTAAAACACTAAATAGGAAATAAGTAAATTCATTAGACAATTACATGCATACTATGTATTAAGGAATTACACGTATCAATATGCTAGAAAAATTTACATACAAATAGGTAAAGAACAAACTTACACTGATGAGACTGTAAGAATGGGTGGTAAGTACGGAAGTTTCTTGATTTTAATAATGCTATCATAAATGGAAGGTTGTAGTGACTGGGCAATGGCATTTGATATTAGAACAGCTATCTGTTAGAAAAGAAAGTATTCAGTAATTACCTGTTTATGTGTACACTGTACAATATATCGTCTGATAATAACCTATTAATGTCATTTTATAAATTATAAAGATTGAAATTCAAACATTTCTGTATCATATTGATGGCTAATATTTTTTTTTTTATAATGACATCTTACTAGGTTTACTTTTTGAAATATACACTTATAATTCTTATTTTTTTCCTCAATCACATAAAGAAATGAATAATAAATCATGCAAAACTTGTATATAAATCAGGAACAAAGTATCAACTAATTATCATATAATATACATGTATGTAAAACATATTTCAATGTGTACAGCCCTACAGATTGTATTTGTTAAATAATACATCAGAAGTACACATATTTTATATATAACACTCTCAACCAGCAGTTTGTATGTACCAATATAACATAAGAAAGGTGGCTTACTTTCACCTTGTGTACATGTTGAAGACAACAAAACTAAAAATAAACATCTCTCAATGTTACAGTATATAACCTGACATTGAATAAATCTATGTAATAGTTACCTATCATTAAACAAAAAAAGATCCTGTTAAAGATACTCACAATTACAGGAAGGATGTGTGACATTTGGCCAGTCAGCTCAAAAACAATAACAGACGTTGATACTGTGTGAGTAACACTTCCAGAGAGAGCAGCGGCACCTATGGAAACCAATTAATAAGTTAATACATTCTCTGAGGTAAAACTTAGAAAATGGGTTTCACTGTTATGGTTTTTCTACTGAATGTTCTAGAACTATTAACTCTGTCGATATGTGTGGATCAAAGTGTACATGTCACAACGTTTTGATAATGTTCCAGAACTATTAACTCTGTCGATATGTGTGGATCAAAGTGTACATGTCACAACGTTTTTATAATGTTCTAGAACAATTAACTCTGTCGATATGTGTGGATCAAAGTGTACATGTCACAACATTTTGATAATGTTCTAGAACTATTAACTCTGTCGATATGTGTGGATCAAAGTGTACATGTCACAACGTTTTTATAGAGTTACATTCAAAATGTAATTAAACTACTTATTATCTAAGCCTGCAATCAAAACGTAGTTTATAATTAAAATTTTTATATTATTTAAGTCTTAAGTTATTAATTTCAAAAGGAAACATATATAAATAAATTCTCAATCTGCACCTCTGAAAGTCACACGATGTGCGGAGCTGCGGCTTCTTATTTATAGATTTATGCTCTTCCCTTATAAGGGCTTCGGGTTTTTCAACCACTAAGAAACACATACTATAAATATTGATGGGGCAAAATAAAAAATTTCAACCTCTTATCTTTTTGCTTTACTGATATATCACCATATTTGTTCACTCCACATTGACACACTCCTCCCATAGCCTCTGTCTTTTAAGGCTTATAATTCTCTCAGACAGTATTACGCATTACTAATGAACATGTTTATGAGGGTAGTGACAATAAGAGATAAAGTATAAAGTTTTACCACAAAAACTACTGCTATTCGTTTAAGAGGTTCTAAAGGTTGTTCAAATAAAACACAGAAACTACGCTCAAAATGACTGAGACCTCATAGAGAGTTAATAGGTTCTCAGAGGTAAAACTTACAAAACGGAGTTTCACTGATACAGTTCATCTGCTAGAAATTTCTAAAAATATTAATAAGTTCTTCAAAATTAAGAACTGACAAAATGCTGAACATTCTAGAAGTATTCTCCTGTCATATAAACAGGGGGGGGGCACATTCTCATATTGGATCAAGAGTGAACAATAAGATGAATTAATTAGTATTTTTTTTCCAAATGTTTTACATACTCTACTTTTCTTTTTGTATATTAGTATCAAATGTACTAATAGAGGAATATGTAGCTATACAGCTCTTACCCTTAAAACTAGGCTATTTGATGTAGCACAAAAAAAAACTAGCAAAAACCAATAAACTGTGAAGCTCACCCACAACAGCATAACCACCAGGAATGATTTTGGTCACCGTTTCACCTAGCCTTACTCCGTCGGGAAACCAAGCTGCCATACACTCTCCAACAAGACGGCCAAAAGCAGCACCTATACATTAAAAGAATTAATAAAAGTTACACATTAGAATATTCACCCACAAAAAAAAAATTGTTTAAAGGATCAAGTTGAGCATAAAATCTCCAGTTTTTTGAAAATGCATAATTTTTTGAAACAGCAGAATAACAGCAGGGTAGAATTTTTACTGTTAACAATTCTTTTAAAGACATAACATTATTGCTAACAGAAGTGATTTTCACACATTAACAATTTCAAGTAAAAAATAATTTTACACTAAGTACGCATATTTCAAATTGTAGGTTTTTCATATATAAATGCATTTAATAAGTTCTTCTTGCAGAACACATGCATTTATACAGTCTTTTCATACATGCAAAATTCACCACAGAAATTCAAAATCTGCTCATTTTAGACAAGTCTGCAAAGTTCATAATTCAAATTCAGTTTGATGGTGAAATTTTACCAAACATATTCTCAACAAGAACAACATTATTGCACAAGTTATTTTTGATCAATTAACTGAATAATAATAAAATAATTAATGTATTTATAATTAAAAAAAAGTCAAGACATTCAACATGTGTCAATGTACATAATATTCTAACAACACAAGTTATGCATTACTGCATTTGGTTCAATAAAGTGGCATATATTTGCAGTATTTCTACAGATATTGGTCTATTAAATGTGTTAACTCACAATGGAAGCAAAAAAATCTAAGGATCACAGTTTTAAAAAAATATATCAGATTCTATCAATTCAACAAGGTCTGTGATTGGTAGAGTCAATCAGTGGAATTATGTAAAAATATTCCTCATTTGATTAGTAAAAATATACTTTACCCATTTTGAAAACAGGAATAAAAACACCAGCAGGAACAGGAATTGTTGCAGCCCATGCAGTAGTCAGGAACTAAAATAACAGGAAGTGTAAAGTTTTAAACTTTAAAAAATGTCTTTGATTTTAAATAATTCTCTCTGCTTTTAGAACTATACAATATTTCCTACTTCAAACCAACAAAACCGTCCATCTACCAAGCTCTGTTAGTTGACATAGTAAATAAAATTGTACAAAAATTTAAAAACTGTTGAGCTACTCAGCCATGTTTTTTCGTACAACAAAAATGACAATTAGCAAAACTGTTAAAGAAGCTTACATGCCACCAATTCTTTAAATACCATTGAAAATGAAGATCAGAACTGATTTTTTATTAATTTTTGTTTACTTAATTTGTACTTTAAAAAAAAACTGTTAATCTTAATATCACTTATGTTTTTTTGACAATAAACTCACTTTCGAAATATTTTGAAAGTTTTTTAATTAATTTTTCTGTGTA
>NW_013667935.1:102925-113617 GCF_000517525.1 Limulus polyphemus
GTTTGTAAATGTCATCAGTCAATTTTGATATCTATAAGACTCGGGTAATCACCTGAAGGATCACGTGATCAGTCAATTTGCATGTACAGAGAAATGGAGATTTCTACAAATACATATGGTAATTGGTTTCCTTGTTTACAGTTTTTTAAGTTTCATATTACATATCTGACAGAACGAAAATGAGATTGTGATGTAACATAATGTAACTGTTTTTCTTTTCAACAGGTTGTATAAAATGTTTTACTAAACTTTTTTATTTAACAATTACTGTACATATTTTCTGTATTAAAGGTTTAGATAACCATCACTGGTATGTTTTTGTCTTCACTAAGATGTTTCACTGGACACATGCTGATGAACCCCTTGTTCTATTATCATAATCCAATTTTCGGTGTGATAACCAGATACTTTAACTTGAATATTTTTCACTAACAGTATTGATGAAAAAGTAATATATGAAATTAAACTTAAAATAATAATAATAATAATAATGACAAAAGTATAAATGAAAAAACCAGCTAAAACCTTTGTAGAATTTTCTTTTCATTGGTATATATATCTGTATGAGTTCATTTTAATTCACACGTGATGCCTAGTTTATAGTATGTAATGCTCCTCCATATTCAGTCATTTAAGTTTTAAAAAATCAACACTGCTGATCAAAATTCAATCCTAAGAAAATTTAAATTTTATATAACAATTACTGAGTTAAATTGATTTACTGATTTGTAAAATTTCCAAATATAAAAATGCTTTGATACATTGTATGAAATAATTGCTTACAAACGTCTTCCCGATTGGATACTCACATACAACAGAAATAACTATTACCCAAGTCAGTCCACTAACTTGTCACGCATGTCAATCTTGTAATGTAACACTTTCATAAACAAATTACATTGAGAAAGTTATTATAATATTATAAAGTCATAAATATATTATAATATTATAATTATTAAAGATATAAAATAAAGACTGAGCCTCTTACCTCTGATGCCATAAACTTTCCAAGTCCCAGAGGGAATGTTAGTGTTGCTATCACTGTTGTTACAATGGCTGGGTAAATAAAGCGGCTGAAATTTTCATATGAATAATAAAAGTTGATTAAACAAACCAACAATGAAAGTTGATTAAACAAACCAACAATGAAAGTCACATTTTCATCACATAAAGTATGTATGTAAAAACTGAGAAAGAAAAACTAAACAGATAATAATATAAAAAGTAAATAAAAAACAGAATAGTTCATTAAGAAAATAAATTCATTTGTAATTACTGGAAAGGCTTCTTTTGGTACACTAACTCCAAGATGTTTCAATAAACACTTAACAATTTTAGTGACACAATTAAAAAGTAGGATGTTTGTTTGTTTGTTCTTAAGCATAAAGTTACACAATGGTCTATTTGTGCAGTTCCCACCACAGGTATCAAAACCTCACTTTTAGTGTTATAAACCCTCAGACATATCACTGACCCACCAGAAGCAAAAAGTAAGAATTTGTGGTGTTTATAAAGTAAATATATGAGGAATAGAATATTCAAGATCAAAATATCAGGAACTTTCTTTTTTGCTCTTCTTTAGCAGATCTTTTTTACACCTAAACAGACAGAACGATGTTTTCGATAAATATATTCTTCTTTGATAGATTGTTTAGGCAGAGTATTCATGATGAAACTTTGTAGAATGAACAGCAACTGCCTGTTGTACAGACACAAGTGTAGAGGATGACGTCCATTCTACAAAGTTTCAAACATATTATTCTTATAGTTTACATTTCAATGCTATTAAAGTAAAGTAATAAATTTCCACACATTTAAATGTCATATAAAATTTTCCAAAGTTAGTCATTTATTTTAGCTTTGTATGGTTTTGGAAAATGAGTCAAGTGGTTTAAACAAACAAAACTATTAATTACAAGATCAAAGTAAATTAAATAAACTAAATTTCAATTAAAAATAAATACTCAGAAAATTTCTTAAGTATATGCATAGTACTCACTTTTTTTGCAAGAAAGTATTCAGTTTTTTGTGTTTTCTGTTAAATTCAACAATTCTTCGGTGAAACCAGACAAAAAATGCTCCAGCAAAACCACAGAATACTCTAAAAGATACAAAACAAATATTAAATTGTCTTGACTAAATAATTAGATAGCTATTTTATGCTTGATCTTTCATGTTGCACACATTAAATGAGATATGAATAAAACACATTAATTATTTTGGGTACTTAAGATAACTGGCCAAGTCTGTTTTTTGTGCATTTTAAATCTGAATGTGTTAGTCATTAAAATATCTACAGATACTTTATTGAAAAAACATATATTTCAACACTTTTTAATGATATCAAATAAAGAAAATATGGAGAAAAAATCTAAACACAAACTTCTGCACCACTTTACCAGTTTACTCATGCTGTATTTCTTATTTCTCATATACAGGTTTGCCTAAAAAGTATGGTAGCTTAATGAAATACCTCTGTATGTTTCTGATTAACTTAGCTATATTTTAGACGTTCTACAGGCTTTCCCAGAATCATTAAGGGTTTTTTTTGTGAATATACATGTAAAATAGTACATTAAAAACAGTTAAATATTCCCCAAGAATTCACAAACTTCTATACAAAGTGATTCTTATATTCATATACCTATGAAACCAGTTTCAAGTTTTCAGCTTTTTCAAGTTGCTAAGCCTAATTTAACAATTTATAAATTTTCCTCTAAAACAATAAAAATCATTAATCCATTTTTATTATTTCCATATTTACTTAGCTGCTCTTTCCATGACCAAAATATGGTTTGAGAAGAAAAAAAAATTGGCTAGAATCTGTTAGTTCTGTCCACCTAGTTTAAGTACTGTAAAAATCCAACAAGTTCCTATGTTAATCTATAATCACAGATATTATTGATTTCAACTTATACTTGGTTGCTTCTACTATAAATACAAGTTCAAAGTGATTTCCACAAAGGAAAGAAACTCTTGAACTTCATATTTCGATCAGTCATTCTACACCTTGTTTGATACTTATGGCAAGAGTATTAGGCAAACTTAATAAAATTATTTAGTGAACACTCACTAAATAGAAGTTTGATATTTATTAGTAGTATTTTCAATGATGCATCTTTTAAACATGTTTATTTTATAATTTATAAATGAGGTCACTGAGTACAGTCAGTGTAACATTTTAAATGTTAAAATTCAATGACAAGGAACCCACTTTGAGACTAATAATGGTTGGAGATGGCTTGAATGGGTAATGAAGAAAAACTTTAATATAAGTTTAACATAACTGCCCAGAATTCTACATCGGAGAAACAGGAAGAAAATTGGAAACGTTGTAAATTTGCTGTTATGTTAAACTTATTATAAAGTTTTCTTCATTACCCATTCAAGCCGTCTCCAACCATTATTTTAAATGTTACTCCATATAAAATGTTATTAAACTATTGAATTTTAATTCAGTAATCCTCAGCACATTATTTAATTTTCTACATAAATCTCAGTCAGAAAATGTTATAAAATTATGTATTTTAAATTTAGGTAACACACACACACAGATATATATGTATATATATATCATTTCAATATATGTCTCATATAACCTTACCCAATCATAGCAAAGGCCACTAGTTCTTGAGGATCAAAAGGAAAATCCACTCTAAAGTTTGTTTTAAATAGTGCTGTTATTGTTTCTGTTTCAGGAACATTAAAAAAAAATATTATGAGTAACACTATTCACTGGCATATAGTAACATTTATGATATATAATGATATGAATTATCAGTTTCAGTTCACACTTTCCTATTCAGATAAAAAATAATTAAAATGAACCCAAAAACTAGATGTACTCTGAATATCACTCTCCACTTCTTTATCTTGTGAAAACCATTAAATCTAATTATACACAATGTTAAAATATTTGGTCTATTTATAAAGTAAACAAGTTATTTATATATATATATATATATATGCAACAAAGAAAAATATACATGCATGGTAAAACTCCAAATGACTGGCAACTGACCTTGGTACAAAAATAATTTAAAATTCCAAGTAAGTAATTAACATTACTCCAGTGAAAATAAAAATAAATTGTAAAAATGTGTTGTTACAGCTTTTACACACTGTATTTGAAATATGTCAATTTAGTTTAAATGTATAGGCCTAACTAGACAAATCTCAATAAAATTGGTGAAAAAAAGAAGATGCATGTATATAAACAAAAGAAAAAATAACAAAACTGTCCATAAATCTCATATTAATATACACACAAGAGACTTTTTACCTTCATCTTTAAACCACACAGCAAGTAATCTCCACACCATGGCTCCACAACAAGCAGCAAAAAATCCTCTCCAATAGTTCCGCACAGCAAAGAAAACAGAAGTAACTTCTATACTGAACAACACTCCTAGAGGTAAAATAATAACAATCTTTAGCTTTGAGGTGCCCGTGGAAACAAAATACATTTGTAAAGAAAACACATATTTTTCCTAATTAAAAACATTTGCAAGTTGTTTAGTTAGGCCTACACGGGATTGAACTTGACACTCTTTAATTGTAAGCACCCAAATATTAAAGTGTAGAGTATGACTTATTTCTCTGTATATGTGACAATGGAACACAAACAATGGACACTTAGATCCACAATCTAACCACTAGGCCACACCTGATTCAGTAAACATAGTAAAACAAGACAAGTTTACCTACCACCAATGGGAGCAGCAAAACTACAAGCTACGCCAACGGCACATGCAGCAGCCAACATTTCACTCGTTCTGGATTCATTCTGAAAACAAAGTCTACAATTTTCTAAATGTTTATTTACAAATGTACAAAGAGTACTAAGTTCAGAGGTGGTTTTTAAGAGAGAAAAAAAATTAAAATCAATACAAAACGTGTATTCTCCATACACTGTATTAGTTACATGTACAAGTAATCTAAAGCAAATCAGTTACATGGATAAAGAAACTAAGACCCAGCTGAAGTAACAAAATTTTGTTTTTTTAACTACAACTACTACAATTACAATACATGTGTTGTTTTCAAATTAAATTAAAAAAATATATATATATATATATTAATTTATTAATATATATACTTCTGAACAGTGTAAGGCTAAAATCATGCACCACCGTGATTGATTCATGATTTCCTATGATATCTTTTGTTTTGCTAACTGCCTCCTTTTTTTTTCTTTTGTTACAATAATTCATTAGAATACAATTAACCTTACAAGTATGCATAGAAAGAATCCTGTTCTAACATTGTGTTGTGATATCAACAGTACAAATTTCAAACAGCTATAAGGGAAATATTCCAGTGATGCATGACATTTGTCTGTATAAAATATCATGTAGAAGGTTAATACACGTATACATGACAAAGGGCAAATGTATTGAAACTTAATACATGATATAACCTAAAAAAGTTAAAAACAAAATTAATTCTTTGTCACGAGTTAAAAAAAAGAGAATACTTATAAAAACTTAAACATAATGCAGGATTAAATTACTGAAATTTTAAAGAGTGAATTTATTTATATCTTTTATAATTTCGACTAAGCTTTATATGGAAGATTTAAACCGCATAATGAAATTAAACACATTTGATAAATCTCTTTGTTCTTATGTAAAGTCAAGAATTTTTCTTTTACTTAATATTTATAACAATAATGAAAAATGCATCATCAATATAGTTAATAAAACCTTGTTTTCATGCACACTCTTATGCACTAATAAATATTTTAGCTGAAAAAAACAATTATCATGCATAAACTATACCAGATAAACCCAGCAAGTCAGATTAGTAGTATTCATATGAAAGAGCAAGACACAAACAAGTCAAAACAGCCAAATAACTTGAGTTAATAGGAGATCCACACATCGTAAGAAATAACGAAGGCTTCTATAACAAGCAAAGTATATATTTACAAACATAAACAACTGAAAATACTTGATTTTATACAGATTACAGCTTCTTTTTGATGCAATTTAAATCCATTTTAGTATATATGTATCAGAAATGAAAAATAGTTACTGATTACACGTACAATATTATTTTTTCTTAACCTACACATAGACATAAAGAGCATATGTTTAATTCAGTTTTGAATATTTAATTCAAACAGTCATTTTATGCAAATAAATTGCATATCTGACAGAATAAATAAATGCCTAACATCTTTAAAACTTAGTGCACCAGGGTAACACAGGATTATGTGAAAGGAAAGTCAGGGGAGTGTATCCACATATTCAAATTGAGAGTTTTACCACTGCTGGACTGAAACTCACTCTTTATCCATGTAGAGGTATATTTTACTATAAATTTACAACTATATTCAAGAAATACATGTAAAAGATATGCACTTCACTCCTTTTATGTTTGTCAATCATTGGAAGACTTTAAAAAAATATTTACTAATTTTTGTGCAGGCTGTCAAGTCTGAGATATTTCTTACTTTAATAATAATTGTTTTGAAATCAGCCAACAAGGTTTGAAACAGCAGTCTCTCTAGAAATTGTTAACATGCTGGGAAAGAAAACGAAGCCTTAAACAACTTACTTTCTAATAATGCTCTTTAACATGCTGTAAGAAAATACAGTTTAAAGTAGTCTACTTGTTCGTAATCTTTAACACGATGGGAGAGAAGACAAAGCATGAAACAACTTTCTCCCTAATAATGCTCTTCAACATACTGCCAGAAAAAACAGTCACAAGTAGTCTACTCTGGGAGAGGCAGCAATGCCTTAAACAGCCTACTTTATAATAAATATTGATTTTAAGCAAAGTTTTGCACAAATTACTATTCTAAAGTCAGAGACAAAAAATAAACTATAGAACAAACTGAAATGTATACAACAATACATCAAAAACAACATGAGAGATGATAAACGTACCCATATTATTACTATTAGAATCTAACAATGCAATATCATGCCCAAACTAAATAAATAACAATAATGGTTCATAAACATAGAAAAAGTAACTGTTTTCAAACCAATAATATGTAAAGGTTTTTTAAAGTAAAATATGTAGTTTATACACACAAACTAGTTTAATTATTGAATATCTTGCCAAATGTCTAATGATAACAGTAATGGTGGAATAAAGTAGCAAACTACATTTCAATTGAATTTTTTACTTAACTTCTAAAATTAAGACATTTGCATTCTCACTTTCAAAATATCAAAAGTGTTCTTTAACTACAAATACAAACTATAAAACATGCATATCAGACATAATATACTGCATGCACTGATGCAAAAACCAGGTCAACTTATACTTAAAACTTCATGCATTTATAACCAATCCTCCATTGTAAACCCTCTTCCGTCAAGATTTCAGAACGCAAACATCACACTCAAACTCACCTGCTTCATAAGAGCTCTATATGTTGTTCTATCCTGTCGAAACCATAGGTAACAAATGTATATTCTGCCTTATTTATGACTATGCAGTGCAGTTAAGTGGCTTTTCATGTTTAATTTCAAATAATAATACCGACCAAGTTATGCCACAATACACATTATATACTGTAGATGTTTCATCATTTATATAGTATATGTTTGTTAATGTTAGTGTAACATAACAGAAAATAATATGCTATCATAAGTACACAAGGTAGCATATGGAATTATACATCTATTACTGCTAGTTCTTTAAGCCACAACATGCTATTTAAAGTTATTATTCTACATCTATTCTCCCTCATACACTTCCAAAAGCTAAATGTCAGAGTTGCTATCATACTTTTCCACACTATACACCATTAGTCTCTGACTTGCTATGATACTTTCCCATTTGCAAACACTTGCTATGATACTTTTACATGATTCTTCAGGTCATTACCCGAGTCTTATAGATATCAAAATGGACTGAAATTACAATCCTGATTTATCTTTCAAAGCTTAAGAAAAGCTTGCTTTATTATTTTATACTTCATTTGAATGTTTAAGTATGGTAGAAAAATGTTTTTTTGCACTTGATCGTGTCAAGTTTCAATTCTCTGGCAAAGCCACTGTGTTAGGCCTCATTTGAATTAGACCTTATCAGCCTAAATAACTTCTTAAATAGGTAAAGAAAATCACCAAAAATATGTAGAAATATATACACGGATGTCAAATAAGTTTAAAACTTACTACATATATTAAATGAAACCTTCTAATTTAAAAGTTGGCTTGCTTATAATTTGGGTCTGATAAAAAAATATTTTTTTTGCACACCAGTGATCATAAACACGGTGAAAGCATGTGCATTGTTATTCAATTCAAAACAAAGATAAAATTTGGTTTTATAAAATAAAAACTTTAAAGGAAAGTAGAAAGATACACAAATTAGTAATTAAAATCTACAGCAGAAGCAAACAATTATTGTACTATCTTAAAAAACATCGCAATGAAATCTTTTCCAATTTCAAAGCTGTAGATTCTATAAAGATATCACATATAAAAACAAGATATTTTATTAGCAGAAGCTACATAATCTGTAGAAAGTAGTTTTGAAGTTTCATACAATTTCATCTAGTAGTTTATTTTCACAACATAATACAAAAAAAAAAACATACAAAACGTGTTGATTGATGCATGCATGTTTCATAGAGTTAAACAAGTAAATCCAAATGGTGAAAATATAGTTTATGTTTGAAATATCAGCTAAAATATTAAACAGTAAAAAGGATATATAACATTTTTTATAAGTTATACATACTTTCATGAAAAAATTTAATTACAACATTGTTTTTCTTCAAAAAACTTTTTTTAAAATGTATTAGATTTTGTTACAAATGTACACAACAGTTATAATTTTCATGCTACATTTTATACTGTTTTACCTTATATTCTTTTTTTTATCTGCATGCAAATTTAATTTTGTTCATTTGAACATCCTGATTATAATTCATTTAAATATACATGTATAAGAATAAAAAGGTACTTACTGTGACAATAATGTAGATGACAAGATTCACATAGATATTGGACTGTGTTGTTGACCAATGGCTGATAATGATGGCTTCATCTAGTGGTGGATTTGTTCCTGTCCAGGTTGTGTTGCTAAACAGTTCGCTCACCTGTTCGTGGGTGGTCAACTATAAGAAAGAATTTCAAAGAGCTTTATCATAAGTGCTCTCGAAACTCAAAAAAATTAATCGAGATTTTATAATCACATTTACATCTGATTCAGATTGAAAATCTGGTATGACCTCATTCTTAGCTTCCAAAAGTGTCAAGTTTGTAATCCTCCTTTAACTTTTGGTATACAAGCTGTAGATTCTAGTTTTCTACATTTTTCACAATTCTACAGAAACAACATTTGACAACTATACATTATACTTTGCTCAAATGGAAAATCCTTATCATGCCTGTTGCTTAGTGACTAAGAATGATGCAAGTATAACTTGATATCTATAAGACTCAGGTAATCACCTGAAGAATCATGTGATCAGTCCATTTTGATATCTATAAGACTCGGGTAATCACCTGAAGAATCATGTCATTTTTTTTCTGTAGCAATATGTTTCACCAACACAATCTTTTATCACTTTATTCTGATTTCAGCTGAACTAGAAGTCCTGTCAGCTTTTACAGTTGAAAAGAATGGTAGAGGTTTCGTTACATGTTTAGATCAGTAGCTTATGACGTCTTCCTTAAGCTGAGGTGTAGGCATTAACATCACACAGTGACAACTGAGTTGACAAACAGTTTTTTGCTCAAAACTAATTAATCTGCACTTGCACTTAAGTTAAAAAACAAATTATTGTCATATTTTTTCTAACTTGTAATGACTATAAGTGCCATATCATGATCAGGAAAATTCACAAGCACTAAAGATTTTGTTGGGAGCTTGGTGAAATAAACCAAAAATTCAAATTTGCGATGATTTAACAAAACAATTTTATATAAAATCAATTTAATAAATGAAACTTTTTATTAAATAATTTTAACCATGAAGTATTTAATTTTGTTAATATGTGGGGAAACAACTGCAAGTTTATTTTAAATAAATTATTTTCATTCAGTGGTGCAATTTTGCCCTCAAGGCTGACTGCATTCATCTGGCCATGATAAACTAAGCCTATGTAAAGCTATTTAATTTTCACCTGTATATTTCTTGACAAAACATTATTATAATTATTTTATAATAACGAAATTAGCAGGATAAAGTAAATATAATCATATTTAGATTCCAAAGTATGTATTTTTCTTGCCATGCATGGGTGAGATGTGGCCATAACTATGAATTTGAGGATTTAGGATTGACTACCCATTGCCACAAAAATGCACTCCACAGTTTGAGGTTGTGGGTGCATTATAAGAGTAATAGTCAGAAATTCCATTATTTGATCAAACAAGAATAGCCTTAAGAGTTGGTGGGTGTTATTGATTAGCTGCCTTTCCTATAGTCTGTCAGTTTGAAATTAGGGACGGCTGTGCACAGACAGCAGTTTTTATAGCCTTTGTGTAGGTTTTTTAATGAGGGTTTCCAGCCTATACCTATTGCTTAATATATGAAGTAATTTATTGAAGAATTTTAGTTTTTTGATGATTTTGTCTACAACTCTGGAGGATTTTGACAGTTTCAGTGTTGTTGACCATGAAATGAGTTTGTTAAATATACACAGAAAAATTAATTAAAAAACTTTCAAAATATTTCGAAAGTGAGTTTATTGTCAAAAAAACATAAGTGGGTGCTACT